>NW_016690237.1:180770-238078 GCF_001604755.1 Lepidothrix coronata | reverse complement strand
AACCCAATCTATTCTACGATTCTATGATTCTAAGTATCGAAGACCTCAGTATCTAGGAAAAGTTACAGAAGGTGAAATAATGGGGGGAAGAGTATTAGCACAAAATTTCTCTAAGGTAATTGTTAGAAGATAATTCAGTAAAAATTTCCAACTTACAGGGTATCATGTTTGCAGCTGAAGCTGCTAGCAAGAGAAACTAATTTCTACCTGCAAATCCACAGAGTTTAAGGCATGGGCCAATAACTTTTGTATGATGACCTCCAACACTGAACTGACAATGCCAGTAAGTATCTTTATGTGCAAAGATCCATCACAACCTCTGCCACAAAATTTCAATCTGTTCTTTGAAGACAACAGAGTCCTGAAATTAATTCCTTTTCAGAGCTGCCAGCAGATCATTTGAAGCCATGAAGTTAGTTAAAATTGTTACAAGCCATAAGAGCGTTGTTGTAATAGAGTCCAAAGGAGGACGATGAAGGTGGTGAAGGGCCTGGAGGGGAAGCCGTATGAGGAGTGGCTGAGGTCATTTGGTCTTTTGAGCCTGGAGGAGACTGAGGGGAGACCTCATTGCAGTTACAACTTCCTTGTGAGGGGAAGAGGAGAGGCAGGTACTGATCTCATCTCTGTGGTGACCAGTGACAGGACCCAATGGAATGGCCTGGAGTTGTGTCAGGGGAGGTTTAGGTTGGATATTAGGAAAAGGTTCTTCACCTAGAAGGTGGTTGGGCACTGGAACAGGCTTCCAAGGGAAGTGGTCACAGCACCAAGCCTGACAGAGTTCAAGAAGTGTTTGGATAATACTCTCAGGCACATGGTGTGACTCTTAGGGATGATCTTGTGCAGGGCCAGGAATTGGACTCAGTGATCCTTGTGGGTCTCTTCAAACTCAGGATATTCTGTAAAAGCAAGAAGCCTTCAAATTCTCCACAGTCAAAGAAGGAATGATACAGAAAATGTGTAGATATTAAGACATATACCCTAGTCATGTTTTGTTGTATTTCATCATTAACTTCATGCTGCCTATGTTTGGAAAGCACTTTTGGATATCAGGCTCTCTGGGATGCAAGCACAGAGGCTCTTCATATACAAGACCAGAGCTGGGATGATCAACTACACTAAGAGAGAATTACTATTAGATACAGTCCACAACAGAACTTCGAGGCTGCGAAGAACCTACCAACCTGAACTAAACGTAAACTGCTTTCCAGAAATCTGCACTTCATTTTCAATATAATTTTAAGTGGGTATCTCTGGTGTGAAGAAAGGTCATGCTAAATTATACTTCTCCAAACCAAGACAACTAGCTAGGGATTACATTAGAGTGAACATATTTTAATTATTTTAATTAAAATAAGTGAAATTATTTTAATTTCAGATGTGGGTCAGTGGCTTGAACTATAAACAAAATTCCACTTTAGAACTTGACCAAAATTTTGAAAAAAGCAATAGAAGGGAGAGTCAGGAGGGATTTAGATCTGAAAGTAAAAAGAAAAACAGCAGCCCTACCCAGAGGCAGTGGGCAACACCGCAGCCTTCACAGTCATATGCTATTGAAGTGCTATTTAAAAATAAATAAATAAATAAATTATTCTAACAGTGACAAAATTATCCCAGTATTTCTATTAGAAATATTAGCTGAAAGTTAACAAATTTTAGCTATAGTTTTAATAATATAATAATTATAGAGGATCTAAAACAATTGTCATCACTTGGCATATTTAAGGGATGTCAAAGATGAAGCACCAGTAAGTTGCCACAGTGAATAATTCTGTAACAGTAGCAATGAAGTTGGTCACATCCATCTTTTCCACTTCCAGTGGCTATTTCCATGTCATGCCATACATACATTTAAGCCTTCTTATAGCACACATAACCAGTTGAAAAAAGAAAGATTTTCAACTATCCTGAAAATCCAAAAGTATGTTTCGAACAAGGAAAAGGTTTTTCACCTGGAGTGGGGTTAGGTACTGGAACAGGCTCCCCAGGGAAGTAGTCACAGCACCAAGCCTGTCAGTTCAAGAAGCATTTGGACAACACTTCCAGACATACAGTATGTTTCTTGGGGTTGTCATGTGCAGGGACAGGAGTTGGACTCAATGATCCTTGTGGGTCCCTTTCAACTCAGGGTATTGTATATTTCTATATAAAGGCTTTTATATAGCCTCCAAGACAGTCTTAGTTCCATAACACAACTAATGGATATGTACAGTGCATCTTTTACAACCTCACAGATATTTTGTCAACACAGACTGGAAGATAAACCCAAATGCTCTACTTTATATTTAAATTCAAAGTAAATCCATTTGTCTTCAAGTTCTCTTAAATCTCACTTTTACCTTCCTGCAAAAAATATTTTGTCAACTTAATTTTGCCTCCCCATAAATGTTAAAATAAGCATTTCTTCATGATACAAGCTCAGTAAACAGTGTTGATCTGTGACTATCTAAGTGTTCCTTCTCTTAGCATTCTCTTTATAATGTAATATTAGAATAGTCTTTTAGAGACTACTCTAATATAAGATTATAAACACAAGGCTTGTATAGGTAACCAAGAGAATTATTATAAGAACATCACTGGTAAACAATGAGCTGAATGATACTTCAGAATGGAGTTGAACTCAATGATCTTTGTGGGTCCCTTCCAATTCAGGATATTCTGTGATTCAAAGGCTTTCCACAAACAAGGCAAGCAACTCAAATTATCATCATTAAATAGGATGGTGTCAAAGTAATATCACTCAATTAATTTAGTGATATTCAAAATATCCCTAGCCAGTTTCTATTAATACCAATCACCTTTACCAGGGGACTTTCTAAACAGTAACCACAACTTTTCTCCAAGACAAACTGGCAATGATGATTTTAGATCCATTTTAAAACAGTTACTTCAATCAAGCTCTTTTGCTCCTTTCTGAACAAAACAAGAAACTAATGCCTTCCTTTCAGATGCAATTGCTGGCTGAATAAGATCAAGGTAACAATTTTGGATTCCAAAGCAGTAGGAAGGAAGCATCCTTGTAAGAAAGCAGGCTGTTCTAGATTTTCATTCTAATGAATGAAAACCTTCTTTTCCTATTTACATTTGAATACAAATGGACTAGAGGTAACAAGGTACAAATAAGCCCACTGTGTTTTCTTTAAATCTAAAATTTACCTGCTAGACATTCATTGTTCTTTTATCCAGTTTTTAGGTTTTGGCAAACATAAATTTAATAGGGGACAGAAAAACAGCAGGGAAATCTCGCAGGTGACTAAATTAATTAAAATTTCAGTTGTATTTTGAGTTAATTCCAGCACATGTACTGCTCTGTGTGGAAAGGAAAACAGACAGGTTATTTTGGATCAAACAGGCTTCTTGTCATAAGTCTTTGAAAATATCAGAAAATACATTTTTCTGAAAGATCAGTGGCATGTAGAGTTGAGAATGGACTGTAAAACTTCAAATCAACAAAAAGCATCATGAACTGTTCAGGATTCAGACAACCACTAAGAGACAAGAAAATGTCTGTGTGTTTAAACAAATGTTGTTTCAAAACAGACAAAAGAACAGTAGTTTGCAAATATTTTAAACACAGAAGTACACAATTTATTAGAGCACATCCTGGTAACACTGTATGTGTTTCCACACATGAATTATCAGTCTCATCAACTTCAACAGAACTAATGGCATGCATTAATGTTTGCAAATCACGGCCAATAAATATTCTCCCTAAGAGAGACAATTAATAAATCAGCATTCTGAAAGGTATACAGCAAAATGTTATTTACACTCTAAATTTACAGTCTCACACTGGACTAAAGGCAGTTGTAAGTGTTGGTTTTTTACTCAAATTAATGGACCGTGTTTTGTAAGGTTCATGCAAGAATTAATTTGAAATAGGCATATGCAAACTTCTGAAGTACATCACTCACTATGTGAAAGGGAGAAAACCAAATAATATCTAATTTCTGTGTCTAACATTTCATATCTGCTCAACTGTCAGCTCACAGTGGCTTAATGGGACTTCAGTAACTGCAGCATTCATCAAGGCAAGCTTTTGGACAGCATCTCACCTGGTCTCTTCATCATCCCAAGCGATTCTCATGCCTTTCCCACCACCACCTGCTGAGGCCTTGATCATGACAGGGTAGCCTAACAGCGGGGAACAATTAGACAGAAGTTCAAACTTTGTTCAGTTGGTCAGAGGAACATGACAACTGACCACATGTCCAATAAAGCCAGTAGACAATAACTTCGTTTATTAAAACACTTTGTTTGGAGGGAGAACAGAGGAGAAATTTTTCTTTTCAAAACTTAGCTGTCAATGCAGTAATTTCTAAAGCCAAGGAAGGCTGTCTTCTCCAATTCATTTATACCAAAAAAACACTGAATGAATTATTCCCAAGAAATAAAGTGATTTATGAATAAAGCATTTGACCTTTTTAAGCTCATATCTCTTTATGAACAAAATTTTTTTCCTTTACTGCTGTTGAAATAAGCTGTGACAAAATTTTTCAAAAAATTAATAGCAAAATAAGCAGATCTTCATAAATTAATAGTCAANCCTTATCAACATTTCTGGTGCAGTACATTCTAAATAAAAGAGCATCTCAAGAGCACTGCTGTTTGGATATTATGAAATTGAATCAGAAAACACAGAAAACAGATTATTGCTTTTTTTTTTTTTTTTTACAATAAAAAAGTATTTTCCCCAAATGGACAAATAGTAAGAAAAAATGAGCAGTGTAGATCTGACAGCATTGTACATAACTGGCAATATTTCACTCTCAGAATAAGATATTATTATACAGATATGAGTCAGGATCTTAGTTTACTGAAAGCTAGAAAATTACCGTAACAAAAAACATATTTGAAAAGCATATCTATTAATTTAAAAGATTTAGAAATAGTAATGATTATCTTTTAGTACAATCTGTTCATTTAAAGCAACTTCCTGAAACAACTTCTTCATATCAGAGAACTCCACCTTTCTCCACATGAACATATAGAAAACTGAAAACCGAGGATCTAATTAAAAACTTTTTGATGTTTCCAAGACAGCAGAAAATCTTCATGTCTTTGGTCTCCAATATGTTTAATCAACGTCACAACACTATGGCAAATATCAGACCAGCTGATATTGTCTAGCAAGAAGAGTCTATTAGTCCTTGCAAACTGAAGATACCTTCTGTAAAAGGCTTTGATCTGGGGACGGAAAGAGACATTTGACTATGGTTCCTAGAAGTGGTCCAGTCCGCTATCATATGTGTAACTGCCATTTACAGTTTCTTCCTGGAATGTAGATCTACTCTTGCTTTCTCAAGTGATAGCAATACAACACACCCACCTCCTCCTCATAGTCATCTAACTGAAAGAAGGTTCAGGAGAAGATACTTAAAACAGCAAGATCTGGAAAAGCTTTTTCTTAAAAAGACTGAAATGGACACAAAAAAAGGCATGATACAAGCCTAAGAAACAGTAGGAAGACAGGACAGCAGCAACAGTACAAGAGAACATTAACAAAGAAATAGAAAAAAAAAAATCAATGAAATAGTTTCCAACATAACACCTTATTAGACTGTGAAACCTCCATGCTGTAAAGTATTCATGTGGCTGAAAGCTGTAGAGAGGTAATAATTAAGCATACGTAGAGCACACACCAACTTCTTATAGGCATGGATGACCAAAAGGCTACAAATTTTCAGGCTTTGAAGTCTAAAGTGATCACTACTTACTAGGTATAAGGGCAAGACCAAACAGAGCTATGCAAATAACCCTTTCTAGAGTCTTTTACATTTTCTTATGAAATCTGATGCTGTCCATATAGGGGTATGGGATAAGTCACAGAGTAAAAATGGGTTCAATCCAGAACTCTTAAGTATTTTCAAGGCCTCTACAATACCAGACATTAAAGGGTAAAGACAAAATACATTGTTGCATACAGCAACAATGAAGTTCAACTGATTTTCATGAACTGCAGTAAATGTTAACATATACATACAGGTAACGCTAGCGAAGGTAAACCTCTGGCAACGCTGTTACCATCTGGAGACTCTCTCCAACCTAAGAGGTTGGAAGACCGAAATTTTGAAACAAGCATTGTTTTAAGCCTTATATGGCAAACTCACTATGGCAATTTCCATCACCTAATCTATCTTATTCAGTTACACGTACTTGAAAAAAATCATCATCAGTTATGCTAACATTTTCAGTCTAACAATATCAGTCTCTTGCATGGCTTGCTGATTTTAATTCTGTAAGCAGAGTCTAGTCCTCATGTACTGTTCTTTAGATTCAAAAGCAAAATAGGCAGGTTGACAGTGAGCCTTGGTTAGTCTTTATATGCTACAAGAGGTAGCTCATATCACATGGTTAAATTATCAGATAGCATACATGTATTATTAGTATTGCTCACCAAGTGTAGGATCACTGTGCTTCCCCTTCCTCCCACCTTTCATGTATAGCAGTTATATGTCAACCACATTTGTATGCAAGGCAGCTAAAGATTCCAAAGATCCACAATATAATTAAAAGTAGAATGAATTAAAAAAAAAGACCACAAAGTAAGGATTGTTTTGAAAAGATACATACAGCTTTTCAGGTTGAGAAGAAAAAATTGCAACCTCTACATGTTAGGATGTAAGTTAGCCAGTCCTCTGAAAATAAGGGTACTTGAGGTTTTGCTCAAATATGCCTTTACATACTCCTTGCTCTCAGGGGCACTCAGCTGAAGAGCAGCTCTTTAGCCAACACCAAAGATTGAAAGGAAGGCTTCGCAAAATTTATGTTTTGCAGACGAGTTGGGTACGGGATGCTGGGATCAGGATGCATTATTCTCACTCTCCTAGCCCCTTTTGTACTACTCAGCAGCAATCAAAACTGCTGAAGTATGTTCACACGGATTGGTTGGATTAGTTGTGGGAAGGGAGAGGCATGCAAACAATTTTTAACAGCATTTACAAGTCCCCACAACAACAGCAAAGAGTCTCATACAAAGCAGACACATTTTTGAGTAGGTGTTAGGTTTTCAATCTTTCCCTCAAATTAGATGCCAATTCACATGAAATTAAAATTGTTTGTGAGATTAAAACCTACTCTCATTCTATAGTTTTACATTCCTGTGATGCATCTGAAGGATGGGTCTAAAGATCCTAAAAGGCAAGAAGGTAAGAAGCTGTCAGATTTGAAGATCATTTGGCATACTTTCGCTGTTACATAGGTACTATTAAGTTAGGACTGCTTTGTTTCCAGGGCAGTTGCTATTCTGAGAATCTGAATGGTAAAAGCAGTAACCAAACTTCTGGTGTCCTACAGCTCTTAGTTCCCACCCTTTGCCACCATGGTTTTAGATGCCATTTAACCATTTTTATAAAGTTGCAGGTAGCAGACCACAGAATGCATTGTGCAGTATCAGTTTGAGCAATACTGCATGTGGCAATATCAGGTTCTTTTCAATATCCACTATTGAAAAGCTAGCAGTAACTAAATCCATGTCAAATGAAACATGACAAAAATCGACTTTTTCACCTCTTCAGTTTTGTACAGACTTTCCTTTAGTTTAACTGATTGCACTGCATAACTGTTCAATCCTTTCAAATAGAGGAATAAAACTTCCTAGAGTTTCATCAAGGCTTCAGAAATCAAGAAGCCAATAGTTCTTAACGTACAACTTTACAAACAGACCTAAAAGCAGCATGGGAAAAGAGCCAATGTAATTAAGCACTACCAACAGGATTACAAGAGAACAGCCCACACCAAAAAATAGAGAAGGAAGACTAAAGAGAGGAGCCTATACAGCAATTTGTGCCTGAACTTCTTCCAGTTCCTGATTTAGCCTAGTATATGTCACATTCTCTCTTGACAGCTCAGGAGCATATCTCAAATCAAGGGCAAAAATAAGGTTTTATACCTAGAAAATTTGTAGCCATAGATAATAATCACTGAAACAGATAAAGGCAGTGTTCTCAAGCCTGAAGTGTCATGGTTAACTACTACTGGATCTTCAGCCTGAACAGACCAGGAAGAAGCAGGAAAAAAAAATACAGGCAGTAAAAAAGTAAAAATGAAGTTTTACTGTTTTAAGCACTGACCCACAGTTATCTCAGAGACCGAGACTCTGGATAAGAGAAATAAAAACAATCTGAAAGTATTCCATTGCATATCAAGTGCTTTATACACAAAGACAAATGCATTATATACACAAGAGACTATAATTTCATCCCATTTTAGATCCTTCGAGATCAAAATCACAGTTTTATTATGATCAGTGGTCACAATTACACAGAAGCTTAACCAAACTAATCAACTGGTTGAAATGTGTGAGGAAAAAGCTAGAAAGGACATTTTTCTTTTGCTACTACATGGCATCACAGTACAAAACTTTTTTGTATCAAAACAGTTCCAAGAATTTTCCATCTAGATAAAGCACAACCCAGCTGTCTGTAATTGACTTTAATATCACAGATTTAAGACTGCCTTGATATAATGACCTCCGAAGTGCTACTGATATCAAAGACAGGAACCAGTCAACAGAACACCAGAAGAAGTAAATTAAACAAGAATAATTTTAAAGAGTGTCTAGAAAGCCACTGCATGCCTTTAAACTTACATTCAACAAAACAGCTTTAAAAACACTTGCGGGAACACAAGAGCGAGACAGACTTTTGAACAGAAACTGAACTGAAATATAGTCATAATACTTTATTTCATAAAAAATCATATGCCTTTATTCAGGAGTAAAACCAATTTTTTGGAGGGAACTGGGATTTATTTACAGTTCTCTTCTGAATGTTCCAATCTGGTTGATAACCTCTTCCTTTTGTTTCTGCTCCCATGACAGTGATTTCCCAACAAGGACACAAAGGTTGACCCACAGAAACACTGGCTTCAATTGTGTCAGCCTAAAAGTCAGAAAAGCCTACACTGAGGGGTTTCAGGACAGTTAACCAGTCCAGAGTAAAGGCCCCAACTTAAACTCAAAGTGGAAAGATCTTACACCGATTAAAAGTTATCTGCAGCAGTGCAAGTCCCACTTTCTATTAGGCACATAAGACACAGCCATAGCTTTTGACACAGGTGAAATGTATTTGCAGCTAGATCGGCAAGAGAAGCTTCAAATGCAGATATCTGCTTTGAATTAGGTACCTGTGATAAACCTAAATAGTTTCTAATGGTTACTGTCTCAAAGTAAAAATGAAGGAAAAATCCCAAGGAAAATCAGAAAAATCTTACTGCCTTAGATTCTTCTTTTAGCAAGCATTTAATAACATGTGTAATTTCAAGCATATGGTTTAGTATTTTCCCTAATATAAGCTTTAGTAAATAAAAGCCAAAACTCATTAAACACATATTACACTTAACCTTCATCAAAACGAGTCCCAGACAGTTTGCTGGTTGCTCTTTTCACCATTCTGTAAGACATTCAGAAGCTGAATAGTGACTTTATTCCAGCAAGCACAGAAGAAAGGCTGGTGCTCTGGATGATATTCAAGCTAACTGCAGTCCACACACTAATCAAAAATGAAGATCATAACATCACTGGTGTCAGCCTCCATATAAAGAGAAATACACCATGCCTAACTTCCATCATGTCCAATTGCAGATATACTTTGAAATAACTCCTTCAGTGAGCTACTCATTACTGCCTATTACAGGCCTTCCACAAATCATGGCTGCACTTGTTCTGTAAAGTCCAGTTTGAAAGCTCAAATGTGATGATTTAAGAGACAGGGCGTTAATGTCTAGATTCTTCTAGCCCCACGGGCAACAGGGAACTTAAAAACTATTAAAACATTATTTGTTCTATAGGGATTACTTATTACACATTCAATTTAGTCAACCATGTCTGCTGAGAGGCACACAAATCCCACCATAGCTAATTTAAGAACTTACCAATTTCCCTTGCAATTCTGACAGCTTCATCTGCATCCTGTAAAAGCAGGAAATGAGACCCAACGTTAATCCCATCAGCCATTGCACTGTGTCCTGAGGGCAGTCATATATTGCACTACTGTCTCCTCCGATTCATTTAATGTTTGATTTTACAACCTTCTGACCCTTTTCAGCCAGAGGAATGTAAAATTAATACCATAAGTGGAATGTAAATTCTACCTCATCATTAGTACACTGAGAAACTCAAAGCAACAAGGAATCAGCTGACAGGAAACACAACCAGGATCGCAAAATGATTTTCTGCAGTTGTAGGAATTTAATGCTAGAATTTAGAAGTTTACAATCAATAATGGACCATAAATCACATCATTAAAGTTTGTCCACTACCAGCTTGTTTCTGTCCTCAGATATTTCTTGTGTTTTCCTGGTTGCTGTCAGTAGGGGGAGTTGATTCTCTATTGTTTGGGAGTAATTCAAGTACAGAAAAAATCTTGCAGGACTTCTTTAAAGACAAATGGGTTTTGTTTACTGAAGAAAAAACACAAGGATTTCAATTCTGTAACTTCCGCATTCTGAGTGCAGAATAAACCTTATATGCATCATTTTAAACTGTACCTGAAAGCAGAAGATCCCCATAATTGTTTCCATCTAAGAGTCACCATGTTACTAGCTTATGACAATTTTAAAAATCCTTTTGTTGATGCCACCTATTGCTTCAGCTGTCTCATACTACTGTAGCCTGGTACAGAAAAAAGTACTGTGAAATTCAGAGAATAAAAAACAAAATACTTATATTGTTTACTTTTCAGTAACCAAATTGTTTCTCCTGCAGTAGTTAATTCTAGTTTCTTCTACTGATAACAATACACTTCCATTATAAAAAAAAAAAAAAAAACAGAAAGAAAACGGGTTAAATTATAGTGCCATGGGTTAAGTTTGAAAATTCCATCCAAATTTGCTAATATTTATACTATCCCATGACATGCATTAAAAAATTTGTATGGAAGGCAGTAATGTCTGGAAATCACCAGCTGCTAAGTGTGTCTGAAACTATAGGGGCTGAGTTACAAACATTAAACTGAAACCTGATATTTTTAAAGCTTTCAAGGCAATCCGTTTTAAAAGCACCCAGGTCAGAACTTTAAAAAAAATACATAAGAAATGTTCATACCTGGTTCATTTATGTCCGATAATAAAACAAAATCCTCTTTAAAAGTCTTCAGTACCTAGTAACAGCCCCATGAAGAATAAGGGGGCTGGCAGGGGAAGTTGTCAGAAAATTTAATTTCCTTTCATTAGCTAGTCTGCTCCACAAATCGGTGCTTGTTAAGTTCAAAGCAGTCCTGAAAGCAACATCAGTTTTAAGTCTTTTTACTTCAGTCACATCTGTTAATGAGATTTTTCCAAATAACAATTGTTTTTAAGTCAAGAGATAAATCTAGCAAAAAAAACAACCCCCCCGAAAAAAAAAATCTCAAGGTTTACTGTTTTATTACACCTTGCTGCTTTCCATGACCCTGCACCCTCCAAATTTTAGCTAAAAAGGGATAAAATGCATGAAAAGGGTCATTTAAGAATGTTAGTGGTTTCCACACATTGAGTTTGAAGGTTCTTTGTTCCTGCCTGTGACAGTTATGCGAGAATACTTCCCCTTAATAGCCTCTCTGTCAGGAAGTGTTAAACCTGCCAAATGCAGACAATTAGAGCCTCTTGAACAAAATGCAGGAAGAGTGATGACTGATGAAGAGCTACGATTATAGTCGAGAAGGAAACTTTTACATTTCTTTTCTCTTGCAAATTCACCCATATATTTGCAAAACAGAATTAAGGGGGGGGAAGCAAACAGGGTAATTTTTTTTCACTTAGTTACCTGCAAACAAGTGGCTAACTGATACACTGCAGTCCACAGGAAGGCAAGCTGCAAATCATTATAGGGGAACTTTTCACTGCCACTGTATTTTTATACATGCACACAACAACTTTAAGTAATAAGTGGCATCGTATCAGCAGCACTAATTGTGTCACTTCTGGCTTGAAAAGACTGCCCAGCACAGTTATTAATTTACAATGTTTCAACATCTGTTTCTTTTACAGTTCTAATATATTAAAATCTGAACGCTGAAATACAAGGGGAAAAAAAAAAAATCAATGCATACTCAGATTCTTTAGCCTTCGAAGAGAATTTCCAAACCAGAACACAAAAATATGCTGTGCTTTAAAGAGAAAAATTAATGCACAAAAAAAACCAAACAACTGACATATTGAAGTCTCTGGTAAGTTTTTTAATCTTTTTCCCTAAGAAAGTACGTTTTAGTATCATGAATTTCACTTGTGGATTACATAAATACAGAATCAGTTTGAGTACTCAGAAAAGGTTAGGATGGTTATTTTAGATTTTTGGTGCATAGAACTTACGGTATTCAACATTTGCCCAAAGAGAGCAAAAAACTGAATGTTATGACACTGTCTAACACACAAGTCCATATGTGCAAAATATACAAAGCCACACTGGAACTAAAAGCATTCTGAATTATTTTTTTAAAAGCAAGAGTCCTCAATGATTTACTGCTGTTTCCTCCAAAAACACATTAGCTACACTACCATTTTCCCAAAATAAATTGGAGACTGTAAAGAAATATATAATTTTAGCACCACCTTTTATTGTACAAATAAAAATGTTCAAGTAACGGTAGAAGTTTATAAAAATCCTAAGAGTTATAAAATGATGTCATACTGTTTTTACAAATAGGTGATTCCATTGAGTTAGGGATACATAAAATACTCATTTAGCATAAGAATTCCTAACCTCCTAATTTCATGTACATGCCCCTCAGCCAGGTACCAGCAGGTAGAGACAGAAAAGCAAAACTGTTCTTGATGTAAAGGAATGCTAGGATAAAGTTGTTTTTTAAGAGACTCCTAGAACTGTAGAACATTGTATTAATTATGAAGAACTACATAATAGTTCTCATGGCTGAGGGCATTGGCCTTAGAGAACCTCCAGTTCATGTCTAGTCTCCTACCATCTCTTCAGCAATACAGTGATCAATTAAATACCAATATCCCAATGCAAAACTCATCCAAAACAGGTACCCAAAATTACTGTTAATTACAGTAAATTCAGAGCCCTGCTGAAGACCTTTAATGTGTCTACTGACATCAGTGAAACTAAGCAGACATAGAGACATTATTCTTCTGGGTCTACATCCAGCTGTGTTCTACCAGCCATAAAACCAGATTGTACGTGGTGAAACAACACAAAAATCATTCTTCCCCTGCCATTCCTTTGCCAGTTTTTCACCATGACATGTCCTTATACTCATTACTCAGCATCTACTTTCTCCTTGTCACCTATTCCCCTTTACTTATTTACAGTCAATACATCATCTGAGTTCCAACTGGAGTACAGCCATTGCTCACAGGATTAATGCTAATTCTTTTGATCAAGACTGTTTACCACTACCTCTTCCAATCGGGTTTTAGAAAACTAACTGTAGTTACAATTAGCAGTAGTTAATTTTGAAATTAATTACTTTCAAATGCTCTCTGGCTGACACCACGAGACTCTGGTTCCTTACATGTGTAGACTGGATAACCCTTGCCCCAGCCAACTGAGAAACTTATCCAGGGATGAGAAGAAAATTACTCTTCATAAAACTGCCCTCTCCACTCCCATTCCACATCTTTCCATTCTCAGTTTCATATTTCAAATGCTAGAGCATCTGCCTGTATGAGAATAGTTAGTTGTGTCTGTTATGCCAAGCATCCTCCTCTTCAATCCTTCCAGGTCTTTAAGTATACTGTTAAAGGGTTTCCTTCTTTTACATTTAATTTCTACTCACTGGGAATTTTTCTGCGTGCAACTTCTCCAAGATGTTGAATAATGAAGCTGAATAACACAAAGTTATTACTCTGTATTTGCTTTAAGTATTAATGCACAAAGAATATGTGTAACAGATCTGTCTTAATTTCTGGTATTGTCAGAGGCATCAATACAGTTTTCTTCCAGCTTCACTAGAGTCTACTTTAAGTTGAAGCCATCTATAATCAACTCAAGTGTCAACCCGACATTTAACTCCTTTCAAAGACATTTAAAATTTTTATTTCTCAAGAAATAAAGCCCTCAAAGATTTTGAAAGATTCATAACTGATCAAAATAGGTCTCCCAGGAATGACAGAAATCCTAAACAGTCTCCAAGTCTTTGTGTGTTGCTCCTCTGAGGCACATATTTAGATCCATAGCAACTACGACAATATCAATTATCAGAAGCTTTAATTCCTAGAATTGGTAATCAAAGCACTGGCTAACCTAAAATTTTCAGCTCCCCTTTCTGATGGAAACTACAATGCTGGCCTCTGTGGACTTTCCTTTTTCTTATTTGATGGGTATACTGCAGGTTGTTTTTTGGGTTTAGTTATGTATTCTTTTTCATCAACACTCTTCAAATAATTAGAACTGGTGCAAGGCTGAGGTATGTGAAACTGATATGATATGGACACCTTGGGGTTAAGCAACTACCACATAGTTCCTTTCAACAGCAGAAGATTGGAGTTGTCAACTCAATCCTACATTCCAGTTCATTTGCTTTTAAGGGTATCGTTGCATATAGCCCATTGCCAACCAGATCACTTACACTTCCCTTTCATGTTAGGAAATTCAGATAATTGTCAAAAACAATGCAATTAGAGGTTTTGGAAACAACTGCATACAAGTAAGTAGATCAGTTTCACTGGTTCTATGTCTACCTGTTTCATTAACCATTGTCCTATTTTGTCATATTTCTTTCTTTGTACTAGAGGAATAACAGACCTTTACATAATATTTAAGTGATAAAGTGAAAAAAAACAGTATTTTGAGTATTTGCTTCTGCATTAGAGGAATTTTTGTGGTGTTTAAATGACTAATTCAAAGTTATCTCCTAATTAGATGTTTTTGTAGAAGTTATTTTTCAGGATTTCTAGGAGGAGATACAGGATGTCAGACAGAACAGAGAACCTTATGCACAACAGCTTGGCTGCTGTTAAATGTTATAAGTACTAAAGGACCACATACACAAGGACTGCTAAAACATGCAATAAAAACCTGAAAGAGTACAGTGTTCAACTTGCCACTGCCAGACTTCAGCATGGGCACAAGTGCCAGCCTAACACTCATATGGAGCTCTCCAGAAAAGAAAGAAGTCTTTCCACTTTTACCTCTTGCAGCATATCCCACTACCAGTCATTGCACAGACCACACATTTCCATCACAAGTACTGAAAAGTTCTCTTGGGCATTTTGACATGAGCTATTTTGTGATTTTATCATTCTCTCTCACTAGTCAAGTTCTCCAGGCAGCCTCACTGAAAGAGGTAATTTTGTAGAGGCTTAGCCCCTTAGCGCTCTACTTACCTTTCTCATTTAGTTGGGTTTTGCATTGGCTTTTTTCCTCTTAAGACTCTAAAATCCAACTTAGCTAACACTCTTTTTCATGCATCTCAAAGTTTCACTCAAACTTTATTTGAAAAAAAAAAAATCTAACTTGACATGTAAAGCATAAAAAATTCAATATAGAAAGTCAACATTTTATAATACACAAAAGTTTTAAGTGTATACAATAAAGGTTTTAAAAGAGAAAAGCATGTTTTAACTACATTAACAGAGACAATATAACAAGACACGCAGGAAAGCTTTTAAGAGCCCAGTACTTAATCACTATAGCACAAAATAAATGAAAACTAAAATTTACTTTAACTCTACAAACTACAAAAATATTTCTGATGTTTCTTTAGAGAACTGTTGAAAATAATTCCTTCTAAAACCACAGGAAGAACACTAGCTGTAGATTCTGACAAAGAGCCACTAACTTCCCCCATCCTCGCCCCGAGTTTTGCAACACATGAAAATCTGCACCATCAGCAGAGACCATAAAATGGAAACTTGACGCCCTTTAACAAGCTCCAGTGTTAAACTCAGGACTGTCAAGATGTTGGCCAACAAGAAGACCTGAGAAATGTAAAGATATGCAGATAGTTGAATCCACATCTGGCATTTAATACATTTAGCTGCCCTCATGTTAAATTTAAAATAAAGTATTTTTAGAGACTCCACTGAAGAACTCCTTAATACATCATTTATTATCACGGATTTTCTCTTCTTTTCCAAAGCTCTCTTGCTAGCAAAAATCTGTACTCCATTTTTAATTACATCTTACTGAAAAAGAAGATAGAATTATAATTAGATTCTGCATCAGACCTTCAATAGGTGTACTTTGATTTAGACACTGTTCCTACAGTGGGCAGACAGTAATTAAATGATTTCTCACCTTGACTACTCCATCAAAGCCAGGGATCGTGTTGACCTTTGCATTCTTGGCTAACAATTTGCTTTCAATCTTGTCTCCCATAGCTTGAATAGCATGTGTGTCAGGTCCAATGAAGGTGACACCTTGCGATGCCTGCGAAGACAATAAAACTTTAGGAGACAAAAATAAAAATCAGCTTTTCTTTACACTGGTATTTTTCTCCTTTTGAACTGATTAATACAATAATGTTTATAAAACAGTAATCTGTTTATGTAACAACCTAGCAATATACTCACATTTCAGACAGTTCATTAAAAATGTGTATGACCTTGTGAAACTATGTATATACATAGATTCAAAGCCCCTGTAATTAGCATTTGTATAAATCAAAGCCAGGCCAGAGAAAAATAGCTGCAAGTGAAGGTACTCCAGTCTGAAAGTTCAAAATATCCCTTTAGAAAAGAGAGGCTAGTTAACTCACCCTTGAAACAGCCATAAGTGATTTACAAAGACACACTTGCTAAACTCTAACAGTTAAAAATTCTATTTATTATGCATTCCTAAAATCAAACCTCAATGAAACATCACAACGAAAATGTAGTCTCTTACTCAACATATTTAAGATCTTGAAAGGTAATAAGTGAAAACACATTTCCCGATTCTTTTAGGAAACTCTCTTGTCCAATACTAATGTGGAAACAGTCAACATAATATACTTAAATACTTCAATTTCAATATGTAGGTAGAACACTGAATTGCATTTTTCTTCCTCTTGTTTCTCTATACCAACAATAGACTTCAGGAAGATGATTCAGATACAGGGATTTTTTCAAACCTCTTCAGGTCAGTACTATACTGAGTTAAAGTCAATTCTCTCAGAACTATTCCCTGAAAATTACTGATTCATCAACAAGTACACGCCTGTTTCAGGCAACTGAACAGCTTTTGTACCGGAGGAGGAGAAAAAGGCATGGGGGGAGAAGATAAAAAAAAAAATTCAAGCCTTGCACAATGTTTCCAACTGTTACATTCCTTTTTTTCTTTCCCAACTCTAAGACACCTGCAAAATGCCTAAAAACCAACTTGTTTCTAGCCAGTGGGCAGCTTACTTAATACTAACACTGACAAAATGGCAAACAGCCAATTTCTTATATCACAACTTATGTCTTAATATTTTGTCTTTTTGACATATCCTTGTGCTGTATATACCATGCAGTTAAAGTCACTAACAATAAAAAGTCATTGTTGAAGCTTTCTGCACTTGTGATGGTAGTACATGATCCAATCCCTGAACACAGGAATCACAGGATATGCTGAGTTGAAGAGGACCCACAAGGATCATTGATTCCAACCCTTAGCCCTGCACAGGAACATCCCCAAGAGTCACACCATCTGCCTGAGAGGATCATCCAAACACCTCAAACTCTGTCGGGCTTGGTGCTGTGACACTTCCCTGGGGAGCCTGTTCCAGTGCCCAACCACCCTCTGGGTGAAGAACATTTTTCTAGTATCCAACTTAAACCTCCCCTGACACAACTTCAGGCTGCTCCCTTGGGTCATGTCACTGGTCTCTACAGAGAAGAGATCAGTACCTGCCCCTCCTCTTCCCCTCACAAGGAAATTTTAACTGCAATGAGCTCTCCCCTCCATCTCCTCCAGGCTCAACAGACCAAATGATCTCAGCCACTCCTCATACGGCTTCCCCTCAAGGCCCTTCACCATCTTCATTTCCCTCCTTTAGACACTCTCTAAGAGCTGTATATCTTTCTTATATTGTAGTGCCCAAAACTGCACACAATATTCAAGGTGAGGCTGCACCAGGGCAGAGCAGAGCAGGACAATCCCCTCCCTTGACTGGCTGATGATGCTTTGCCTGATGCCCCCCAGGACATGGTTGGCCCTCCTGGCTGCCAGGGCACTGCTGACTCACATTCAACTTGCCATCAACCAGGAACCCCAGGTCCCTTTCCGTGGCACTGCTTTCCAACACCACATTCCCCAGTCTGTCTGTACATCCGGGGTTGCCCCATCCCAGGTGCAGAATCCTGCACTTTCCCTTGTTGAACTTCATATGTTGGTGATTGCCCAGTCCTCTAATTTGTCCAGGTCTCTCTGCAGGGCCTCCCTGCCTTCAAGGGAGTCAACAGCTCCTCCCAGTTTTGTGTCATCTGCAAACTTGCTTAGTATTCCTTCCAATCCTGTGTCCCAGTCATTTATGATGATGTTGAAGAGCACAGGGCCTAAGATGGAGCCCTGTGGAACCCCACTAGTGACAGGTCACCAGTCTGATGTTACCCCATTCACTATTACCATCTGTGCTCCACCCATGAGCCAACTGCACACCCATCACATGATCTGTTTATCCAGATGGATCCTGTGAGAGACAGTATCAAAAGCTTTACTGAAATCCAAAAAGATTATATCAACTAGCTTCCTTCCCTTGATCAGCTAGGCAGTCATAAAAGGAAATCAGGCTGCATAAAGCAGGACTTCCTTCTCATGAAGCCATGCTGGCTCTGACCAATGACCGTGTTCTTTCAGGTGTTTTTCAATACTTCCCAAAATAATATGCTCCATAACTTTACCAGGCAAGTAAGTGCCTCATAAGAAGTGAGACTGACAGGCCTGTAGTTTCCAGGGTCCTCCTTCTTGCCTTTCTTGAAGATCAGGACAACATTCACCAGCTTCCAGTCAGCTGGGACCTTCTCCAGATTCCCAAGACTGCTCAAAAATTATGGAGAGTTTTGCAATGACATCAGCAGCTCTTTGAGGATTCTGGGACAAATCACATCATTCCCCATAGATTTGTAGGGATATAGCTGAAACAGCAGATCCCACACAGTTTCAGGGTTGACTGGGAGTTGATCGTTCTCACAGCCATGATCCTCCAGCTGAGGGCACTGAGACCCCCTTGGTCCTTCATCCGTGTTGAAGACAGAGGCAAAGAAAGCGTTAAACACCTCTGCCTTGTCTCTGTCCCTGTTTGTGAGGTGACCATCTGTAACAGGACAATACTGCCTATTGCCATTAATGTATCTCAAAAAGCTCTTTTTATTGCCACCCACATTTCTGGCAGCTTCAACTCCAGTTGAGTTTTGGCTGCATGAATTTTCTCCCTACAGTGGCAAGCAGCATCTCTGACTTCTGTCACTTGATCTTGCTTCCCCTGGGCATACACATTCCTTTTTTGCCTTATTTCTAAGACAAGATCCCTGCTCAGCCAAGCCAACCTTCTGCCTTGTCTGCTTGACTTCTGACACTTGGGAATTGTCTGCTCCTGTGCCCTTAGGAGGTGATGCTGTTTTTTAAAGTTGGGGAACAACATCCTTCTATTCATGATCTTACAAGACCTGAGAGATCCCAACATGCTTGGGAGTCATCACTTTCACTGTCGGCAGCTTCCTAGCATGAAGAGTATAACAGCAGAAGCTCTGAGTAGGCAAGTTCTCATCATCCTAGCTAACAGGGTGCTAGAGAAAAGATCAGATAAGCATTACAGACACACCAGGAAGCTCAGTGCAAAGACAGCCAAACCAAATGCAGAGCATCAGTTCTGCTACAAAGGATTGTTAGCTTCAATTCACAATGAACCAGCTGAGGTTTCATCTCAGCCCAACTCTTCTCTACTACATTCAGCTTCTTAGTTCAGCAACTCAGTAATACTGATTTGATTAATGGATGCCTTACCAAGCTGAGAAGAGTGCAATAGGAGGAAGGAAGAGAAAGGAGGACCAAAACAAGGATGCAGATCTATAATTATTTAGTGTTCAAATCCTTTGGTTCTTTAAGAAGTTTATTTTTTGTAGTGTCAAAGAGTTGACACATGAAACCATTGTGGCACAAAGTCTGGATCTGACTTTTTCAGAAAAAACAGATTTTGGCCTGAAAACTGATACTTCAACCTCTCTTAACAAGGGAGTTGCAAACAGGCACCTGCATACACCTGAAGATAAGGTAGAGTTCTCTTCTGTCATCAGACCGTATTCCAATCTCAAAAAGCTCTGTAGAAAAGGTTCATTTACATACTTAACAACTGGAGATTACATTGTCCCTCTTGTATCACTCCTTACCTGGAAACACCTCGTATCTACAGTTTCTGCCACAACACTGGCATTTACATCCTGATCAATACCACTTTAAACTCCATTATGTATTGCTTCCTCTCCTCACTTTCTTCTCAAAGTCTACCACTAAAAACATGGACTCACCAGAGGTCAAGATAGTGGGCCCAGAACTTTTGCTGCCCTAACAGACCATCCAAGACTTCTATCTTGCAGTCTATTTCCATACTCTCATAGTATTTCTCTCTCTCCTCTGACTTTGTTCTGATAGAAAATAAACCTTCATTCCAATTGGGTGACACTGGAGGGGATCAAAATTGCATTCATGACACCAGCAAGCACACACTTTTCCAGCAAAAGGCACATAGGGGACATCGTGCTTGACTTACTGTCTCATCTCACTGGCCTGTGGCATGGACTTTCCAAGTACCTGGTTCATTCCCTGCTCCTGTCCAAACAGGTAGCTGGATAAGAGAACAGCACCACTCAGGAGAGATTCATGAATCACCTGAGAAGGAATGCTCCAGGCCATTTCAAGAAATTAATCTTCGCATCCATTATATTTTTTACATGAATCCTATAAAGCTGTAATATTCCACATGGATATAGCCAATGCTACTTATCAAAAATTAGGTACCAGATGATATGTGGCAGATTCACATTACTCTAATGCAAATATAACCTGGTGCAACCTGCATCTTTGTCTTTTTTTAATGTATACTTTTCATAACCCAGAATTTTACAAACTGCACTTGTCTAGACATGCACCTCTCGGCTTTAACTGCTTTGAACCTTTGTACCTTACACATGGTGAACAAGCAGCAGCTTAGTACTACCAGCTGTTCCCTGATATGGTTAGTCAACTTGGGCAGTTACCACTGCCAATTACTTTCCAGCAACAAAACCTGAAACAAAATAGTTTAACTCAATGTGATATCACAGGACATCTAAAACCACATCACTCTCTATGCTGCAACATCCATAAATCAAAAATAAGTCATCAAACCAAAGGAGCTCCACTGGTTTCCAGCCAGTATGTCTAACCATCTCTTTCACAGAAGAAATGTGCATTGCCTGACATGACTTGCAACTAACTTTAGATAAGCACACAAAAAAAGACTTTGTCAGCTCAAGGTACTACTGAACAAACTCTTGAAAGTCTTGCTACAATAATTTAAGTCAATTTAACTCAAAGATGGTTGCTCAAGCCCTCTGCCAAAGCTTCTCAGTTCATCACCAGAAAAGCATCCCGCCTTCTTCACCACCAACCATCACATAACGTAGTAAATGATCTGTTCAAAACTCTACTGCCCAATACTGAAAAAGCAAAAAATAGACCACAAGAAAGAATGTGGTGGAAACACCTTCAGCTCCCACAGAGATTTACCAGCACTTCACCATTAGCATCCTTAGTTTATCAAACACACAGAAGTGGTGAAACTGCACCAGAAAAACTTCTAGTGTCTGATAACAGTCTGTCCACAGACAGACTTGTTAGTGTCATAGCAAATACTAGAAACTCTGCTGTACATACACAAGCTTACACACTGCATATCAAACAAGCTCTTCCAAAAGTTCTGTTACTCTACATATTCATAAGTGTATTTCAGCCTTGAAGACTAATTATCCAGCTGCAGGGAACATATAAAGTTTCACCATAAACATGCACCAGCATTTTCTTTAGAAACAAGTCTGTGATACCTGCGTATCACTGCTCTACTTTGCACAGTCAAAGGTACAGGCAAACAACAAGGAATATAAAAGAAAGCTAATTTTTAGTTGCCTTAAGTAGTAGATACTGAATTTTCCCCAAACCCCCTCTATTTTTGAAAGCAGTAGCAATACGTGTAATTGTCATGTAAGAAGAACTGTGAGCAGCTCATGCTCTCTCCCTTTTGGTTTTTTTTTAGGCCTGACAAAAGCCTTATTCTACCCTCAGGAAATGTGGGACTCATATAGCAAAAACTAAATGGCAAAGTATGACAAGTCAAGGCAAAACTTGGAAAACCCATTTGGGAAGTTCATGATTGAGCTATTTGTTACCTTCACAGTCTGTCAAACACATCTGACTGCTCTGGGAACAGAGTGGGCCAAACAGACCTATGTTAGTGTAAATCACCATATCCCCAACATCTGGAAAGGACCTGCCCATCTGACAAACTCTTGTGGACCTGAGGTAATTGAAGAGACTGATTCTAGAAGAGGAGATTCTTTTGCACCTCCTCCCTGAAATTATGAATGCAGATATTCACAACTACTGCATTATACAGTCAGCAGTGGATTCAGCCTCAGTGACAGCAAAAACAGAACTAAAGATAGGAGGGAAAACTGCATAATAAACTTTTATACACACTAGCTCCCTTGGCAACATTCTGTGGGCTTATGAATCTGTGGCAAACCAGTCATCTCACTGCCAGGCCTCCAAGAGCTGCAGGAAATGATTGAACAGTTCCAATCCAGCTTTAGACAAAACAAGTTGAAATTTATCCTCTGTCTTTTACTATGTTAGTAATGGACAATTAAACACACTTTTTGGTGTCTCCATTTGAGCCAAGATATTTGAATCTGCATGTAACACCAGCTTAACAGGAACAGCTTCAACCAACAAGGAGGTATGCCATGTACAAAAACATGACTCTCAAGAATCTTATGTTTTCTCTTTCAGAATCATTCAGTGAGGGGATTTTTCCATTCACAGCATGCTGATGTGGCAAAATACACTCTAAGTGCCCAGCTGCTTCCAGGTGCAAGCGCTCCCATAATTATCCACAGAATATACCACACAGAAGCAGTGGTAATAATGCAGACTTTTTGCTTGTTCCTTCCCTGGTACCTGAAATGGCTAGTTATAGGAAAATGTTTCCCATTTCTGACGAAGAAATGGATGAGAGGATAGAGATCTCAAGAGCAAACGTAGCTGCTCTACCTTATTGAAAATAAGCTTTCCTATGTAAACACAGAACTAGTTTTAAACAAATTCATGAAATTTACAGGAGAACCCAAACAATCTGTTACACAGTGCCATTGAATCACACGTTCTCAAACTCAGACTTACATATGATGTTTTCAAGATTATCCAAACTCAGAGTGATACTTATGGAAGACAGTAACAGTAATTCAGTCAGGAGGAAAGGGCTTAACCCCAGCCCTGCTGGTTGGGTATCCCCCTTCTTTAATGGCAACACTCTTCAGTTGACCTAGATGACCAACACGGCAGACAATAGTCTATTTTTTAGAGTTCTTTCCATCATTTTCCTGAGATGCAATGAGCTAAACAGAAAGAAGTTTAATGGGCACTTGAAGGAAGGATCACATGAGCTGCTGGTGCATGCAACTGGGAACAAGAAGGCTCTTTTGGGGGAAGACACATCCTCAACCTCTCAGGTGCACAGGGGGCTGCACGCTGCCGTATTGTGTTCATATCTGCATTACTGTTTTAAGGTTAATTTTAAAATCAAACATGATGCTTCTCTGACGAGCACTGTATGAATTGCAGCACAGTTGAAGTCTGAAGCATCAAAGTCACTGCTTGAAACAACTCTTTTGACATGTGGTGTCAAGTAGCAGAACAACCCAAGGGCAGAAGAAAAGTCGAAGAAAGATTCTGTCAGTGAGGTAACAGTAAGATCGCAGCAAGTGTGGGTAACAAGTCACCACACTTACTCAAGAATTTATTGGTGAATAAGATTAGGAAGGAAGGTCCACAAATAAGAACTCCAGTAGAGACTTTTTTATAGGTCTGGTTTTCAAGGGGTTTTATCTTAACCCTCAAGTCTTCTTCACTGGAAAATCTGGAAAAGGTTTCCATGAAATACTTACATGCAGTTGAATTCTCTCACCACTGTACTGCCCTTTTGACACATAACCAGTGAAGAAGGCAGACCCAAAGGGGAAAGGAATAAGCACAAGTAGTCCAGTAATCACAGTGTTCCAGAAAAATTAGAATCTTCCACAAATACAATTTCCCATCTGCAGCTCATAGCTCACCAGAAGGACACAAACCTGTACGTACAGTTGCCTGCAGCCATATACAAAGCAGAGCAGATAAGCAGCACAGTTCAAGGATGATTAAAACAATCAGCTGGTTAAAAAGCCTCTAAGATGCATGGGCTGAATGCAGGGCTGAAAAGCAGAGTAGGCAGCAAAAGGAAGGTCCAAGAGAAGTATAAACAACCTAGAAAAAAAACAAGCAGAACAGAAAAATCCAGATGAAACATTCAAAGACAGGCAAGATTCAGACAAGACACCAGGGAAAAAAAAAACAAAACAGCAGGCATACTGACATCTGTTGAAAAAGATGGGGACATAACAAATCACTTCACAATACAGGAACTGTCCATTCAACACTAGGAAGGAATCCCCCAAGGAAATATACTATAAGAATACATAATAAGAAGCATCCACTCAATAACCTAGGAAATACTGAACTGATAAATGCTCTACAATAGGATGTGGTGGACATGGAAGAACACCCTGAAGCTTTCCACTAGATGCACAGAAAAAATCAATTCAAGTGCCTGGGCCCTGTTGCTGCTATCCTGAAGGCTTACAATTCAGAACATATGCAGGAGTGTCCAATGATCTGTTCAGGCATCAACCTGCAAATTTAGTACCAAGAAATAGAAAATTTCATTCTATGCACACTTATTTTAAGCTGGAAAAAAGCTTGTTACTTAAAGCCTAGGTATTGTCATGGATCACCAAAAGTAGTAACTCTGCAGCAGGTCAGTGAAAAACAGTTCCTCCAATCTTGGTTAGAATGAAATAAGCAGAACTTGTGAAGACAAAGGATCTTCAGAATATACACACATGAAAGGTAAGACAATACTAACTGTACAATAGCATCCTTCATTAGAACAAGTATTTTTACAAAAGGAGCCATGCTGAACAAAAGCAAATTACAACCTTCTGTACAGGCTTACAACAGAGTGAATACATATGTGATGTAAATCAATGCATAGATATGCTAGAAGGGGAAGAGTTGTAGCCAACTGTTCTCTGACTACACCTGCCTTTGGCTACTGTAGTTACTTCTGGAGGTTTGGCTTTTGTTTTGTTTGAGAGCTTTGGAAGAAGATAGATTATTACAGTCACCTTGAGTTCTAGAAGCAGCAGGCAGGTAGACTGGGACAGCAACTAGCCTCGAAAGCAAAACCTAAATTGATAACTGGAAAAGTGACAGTGCCCAATGAACCTTGCTAAAGGAAGTAGGTGGTGACGAAGAACTGTGCTTCCCAGACTGTCAGACCTCATGGCTTGCTCCAAATTCTACTTCAAAATCAAAACTGTTACTTGGGTCCAAAACACACAGCAATTTAGAGGTCAGAACTCACCACACAAGCTATGTGACACTACTGTGCCATTTTAAATATCTGTACTTGCTGTCTCAAACAGGAGTACATACTGTAAGAGAAAGTAATACATTGCAAGTGTTTCTTTTGAAAAGAAAAAGCTAGCAGAATAAAAAAGCCTTACCTAAAATTGAACACAGCAGCAAGAAGTTTGTCTCACTTCTTAAAACTGAGTTTAAAGAACACTAAAGTATTTTCAAAATCACTACCTTAAGAAGATAACTGCTGAGCAGCAATACCAAAAAAACCCAAAACTAGAATACACTCATTTTCTTGGAAATGAACCAACACAGATACCAGTTTCCATGTTTAACCTTTGGCATGGGGAGGGAGATGTGTTAATAAATTCCCTTTAAACCATCACTCTAAGAAATATTAACTGATTCATTTAACCCTGGTGTGAATCTGTTAATATTGGTCTCCAAAGTATAGTTTAAACTATGCAGAGCCACAAAAACCCATTCATCAGCTACCAGTACAACCAGAAACTTCTGATACACCAAATGCAAACAGGCCTTATCCAAGCCCCAAATATGCTTTCTCTGAAGCAGGCTGGGAATAGAATGCAGGAACAGCATATAGCTATATATCATATAGATAGATATATATAGGCATATTTATGGGGGTTTTTTAATGTAGTATATGTATATTCAAATGCTGGAGGTGGGAAGAGAGAACTCTGTTAGACTACTCTAAAACTCAGCTTAAACAAAAAGCACAGTTGCTGAACCAGTGTAAACACAAGCTAAGGCTACTTAACTTCACTGTTCCAAAAGTGTACACCTCAGAAAAGGTGCAGGACCTCCTGCATAAACACCAGGGAATGACCAGAATAAAATTAGATGCTCAGCATCACCTTGAGCACAAATGCTGCATGGAAAATAGCTTTTAAATAAACTTTAAAGTCATCTACCCTTTAATTCCACAGAAGTGATAAGTTTACAAAGTCAAAAAAAGGATCAGGCTGATCTGTAGACATCTTCCTTATAAAGACACAAATTGTGAACTCATACTATCATATATTATATATACAAAGAATAAATATACTTGAAGGGATTTAGTTCTGCATTTCAAAATTAAACACTCTCATTCGCCAAACATTTCATAGTGTATATTGTAACTTCTAAGTGGAAAAAATCGTTCCAGGTCATATCTTTGCAGGTGAAAGAAGCACAGAAGCAGCTTTTCCCAAGGACTCAAAGCACAAGAGACTGAGAACAAGTACCACCTCCGTGGCTCTATACTTAAAAGTTTTCACTTAGAACTTCAGCTTGCTGATCAGATCCAAACTTGATAATTTCACTTCGAAACAATTAAACGGTTTAGATGATCTATATATTTGTCTGTCCAGAACCTAAATTCAATATTGAATTATCTGAATTTAGAAGCATTTCTCAACTATAAAATATAAAACTTGAACATACAGGAGTTTGCATGACATGCCACTGTTAATGATTAATTGCTTCACCACCTATGAAACATCACACACACACCACCCAAATGCACAGGAACTTAGCCCTGGTATGCTGCAAAAAGCTTAAGTATTTGACTATATCAGGAGTAAAAAATACCCAGAAAATTTAGGGAGAAACTTGAAAATTTTCCCTGGATGGTTTCCATATTGCTTTTCTTTACTTCATGGCATTGAAACCATCCTTGATTTTTACATGATAAAAGAAATCTGTGGAACTAATCCTAGAAACCTCTCTCTGTTTCCTTGCTTAACACCTCCAGGCGACAGAAAAGACAAAATACTTCATTTGCATCCTTAAACATTAGAAACTGCGAATGAGCCTTTTCAGCTGCAAATGTTATTGCATCTACATTTCCAGAAGAGAAAGAAGGTTAAACAGCCTACTCAGGTTTATGTTAACTCATCTCTTTTTAGCACTGTGAGCAGCACAAAGAGCAGAGAATGCGGAAGCTTAACAGCAGAACCTCTTTCTTCATTAAGTTCAATTAGATCCTGGCAATGGATATAGCTGCTGATTACATGAAGATAAAGAGAAGAAATCAGGTATGCACAAAGGAAATGGCAAACACTAACAAGCGTAATCTTAGTTCTCCGGATCATCTAGGCTCATGAAGACCATTTCATTTTTCATGCAACACAAAATAGTTCTATCAGTTGCATGACCACACAAGATTCTGCATGATGTAAAAGCAACATTTGTTTAATCATTAATTCAAACTCAGTTTAAAATGTGATGTGCCAGTGTTGCACAAAGCCATCCTGAAAATGTTAGTACGGTAAGAAAGATTCCTTGCTTATCAATAAATACTCCGTCCAATTAAATAATAAATTTGAGCCACAAATAGCCAAATCTATTAACTACTTGAAAATACAATTAAATACAATTTGTCCTCTGAGAGTATTAGATCTATTGACTTTTTTTTTAATTAAGATTCAAGTTACATATTTTTAATTTGCTTGGAGGAGGGAGAAGCACTTGGAATTACTGTATTGAATTCAGCAGAGAAAGTTAGCAGCACTTTATTTTCTAGGACGTTTGGTTTTAGTTTGGAAAAAGTCTTCAGCTTTGCAAAGAACGTTCAATGAGATGTTTAACAGAAAATAGACATTAGTCTAAATGAAAACCAGGCAGTCATGGAGAAAAAAACGGGACAGATGAGGGGGAGAAACACCAGAGGATCACTGTAGCTAAAACAATACCTCACATTATCAAGGTCCCAAGTTTACGACATGGGCAAAATTTTCTATGTCAAACTGAAAGTTCAGTAGGGAAGACAAACTAAATAACAAACAGTTCAAAAACCCCAATGTTAGAGCAGATCAAGAAAATGCATGGGCACAAGACATATTCTTAATACAGCCACACTATTTCTCCTGTCCTAAAGCTGCACGTGAAGCTTTGCAAATGAATACAAAACACAAGCATATAGCTTGATTAGTAAGCACACTTCGCAATACCTTAGCTTGTGTTTTTCAAGGGAAGGACAGAAAAAAAACCAAACCAACCAAACATGAAAATACATTTAGAAGTCAACAAGTAATGAAAAATTAGTACTGTGTTATTGAGATGTTACACCGAGTTTGCAGTCAAAGGATATTAATTATATGCCTGCATGTTGAAAAAAACCTGTTCAGTATTTTTCCAGACATTCTACAATGCTAGGTGACCATGATTATATTTATACTGTATATTCAGAAACCAAAATAAAACTCATGATGACTGTTCAAGCTCTCACCACCCTGAATTTACTGATGATTTAAGCATAATCACAACCAGGAAGATAAGTGACCCTAGAATCGCATTCATAATAACCACTAATAAATACATTGAAAAAGCGTCATTTCTCAAACATTGTAGAAAACAAAGACACTGAATAAGCAACACTCTTGATAAAAACAAGAGTGTTAGAAGTCCACTGCCCTGACTAAATTCGAACATGGATAATTCCATTCTACTGACCTACAGTGCCCTTTTCTTAGCTGGCTTGTGTACTTTAAAATCCTCTCTGTCCTCACAAGAAGGTTACTAATTTACTTCCTGACAAATAGCTGCAATTGCTGATATCTAGACAAGTGTTATTTCTTCAGCAGATGTAGTCATCATCAAACATTTGATAAAGACTGTTTCAAAGACCTTCAGAGAGTTTATAAAGATGCCAGAAACCACACTCGAAGACACAGAGCAGACCATCAAGTTCACTTCAGAAAACTGGAATCATCTGCATTTCATTATTAAACTGGAGTTATTTTCCCCACAAGAAGAGAGCCATTAAACAGCATTAGATTTAATTTCTGACAGTCAAAAACCAACATTATATTATAGACAGGCATATTTATGAAAAAATAAATCTCACTGTAAGTTATATTAATAAACATTAGTTAAGAGCTAAAGAAGCAGTAAGTAAATCAGCAACAAAAACATGCATTGCACACAATTGCTTGTGGTTTTGTTTGTTCACCACCACCACACCAAATCAGGTTTAATTCACTGAACACACACATTGCCTTCTACCAAAGCCAAGATATACTGACCCTGGACTTACTAAAAAAAAAAAAACAAACAAAAAAAACCCTGCCACAAAGTAGTGACTCAAAGAAAATACCCCCATCCCAGGATCCAATTCCTCCTGCCTCTCACAGCCCAAGCAGCATCTGTGCAGCCATCAGTTTGGGAAGCATATGACCTAAAAATAGCTAAAAGGGCAAGGAGTGCTTAGAGGATTGTGAAGGACAGTTCCTAGAAGGGACAATGGCAATCGTGACAACTTGTCAACAAATATACTGTCACCAGACATATAAGAGGGTACAGAAGGGAAAGCATGCAGAAAAGGTATCAGCAGGATGACTGAAAACTACGCTTGTGGCTAGAGATGCCTGTGGCAGTCACCAGCAGGCAAGAACTGGGAGTTACATCAAGGCAGTGGTGATGAGATGACTGGCACACGTGGCAGCTGCAATCTAGAAAGGCAAGAGTTACTGGATGAAGGTGGTCAGATATAGGAATGGGTAGCTCAGAGAGGCTGTGGAGTCTCCATCCTTAGAGATATTCCAAACTCAACCAGATATGGCCCTAAGCAACCTGTTTCAGTTGATGTTGCTTCAAGAGAGAACTAGGTCTCCAGAGTTTCCTTCCAAATTCATTTACTCTATAGAGCCAAGAGAAGAATATCAGGAAGATTATAGTCTCTGGTCAGAGGAGAAGTGTTACAGCAACCAACAGTAGAGAGGAACCTGGCACAATCCTCGTTAAAAAGCAAGACAAGACTCTTACAGGTTGTCTGAGATAAATGGATATGGATCTCCCTACTGAATCTCACAACATTCATTTCTTGCAGAGAAAGCAGTGCCTTGCAATACTGATCTTTCTTCTCTTGTAACCGCTGGTCTCTCTGGCCACTTATTCCTACATCTGTACTCAAGTATGCTGTTCCTTTAGCTTTGCAGACAAGTGATACCCATTAGATCAATGAAATAATTGTTTAAAAAAAAATCCAAAAGGTTCCCATCTCTGAAATGCAAGCCCATCCAATTGCATTAGGTCACCATAGGATACGGAACAGTGCTAGGAAGACACAACTGGAGGTGCAAGCAGGGGCAAGAGGGAACTCCCTACACCAGCACTGGAATGGAAGCACTTGGGAGAAGCAGCTAAAGTCTGAGGGAGGGAAGATGGTAAAGTAGTACTTCTATGATACCCTCTCATCAGTTGAGCAAGCACTACTGTACATATGGGATAATAACATCAGACAACACAGTCACAGCAAAAGATACGATTTCACAGAATTCTGTTAAGCGCTACTCTCTTATCTCCTACGCTACTTATTTGTAAAAGGATGCCTGTAGTAGTATTAGTAACAGAAGATGTTCTTATTCAAGTCTTACACACAGTTTCTTGGAGAAAATCAGACTAATTACCCTGTGAAGAAAGATAACTACCTCTTACGGCTGCCCACTGCATTTAAGTAAATGAAAAACTCTTTTTTTTTTCTTTTGGAAGGCTTCTTAGGAAATTCTTGTTTTTTTTCTGTATGTTTTAACAGTCAATGTACATAGTTCTCCCTCTGATTTCCATTTTTGCTCTACTTACATGAAGGTTACATTCAATATTATGAACAGAGATATGTGTGATTATGTTATCCTCTTAAATGGGGATGTTCAAATAAAGTTAAGAAAAGAGGCTCAGGTGCTTTTGTAGTCAAACTTTAAAAAAAATTATTCCTGCTTTTATTATCTTTAAGTAATAGGACTTATATATACAAATTTGGATTTTCCACCAAGCCCTGTTCTTACTTGCACGTATTCTTTCATGAATCAAAAATGCAGATTTGGCCCTTAGTTTTCTTTGCCTTCAGTGTAAAAGTAAAAACAACGTGTGACCATAAACATCACTAAATAATACAGAAGCTTCAAACTATTTTCAAAGTATGTGTACATTATACTTCTTGGCTAGTGTGAGGAAATAACAGTGGAATTGGGCACATTTAAATCTAAAGAACAAAATGTGATGGACAGGCTATTACATCATTCATAATGCTACAACTTTGGGATAACAACCTCTCAGTATATCAGTGTCATAAATAAAACAAGTCAATAATATGTATCGATATGTAGTACCAGAGAATTTACAGGCACTTAAAATCAAGCAATCCATGAGATCCCCTTGTGGCCCTGCTCCCCACGGACCCCAACTATTCAGAGCTCAGGATAATGTGTTACAACAAAAGTATCTGCCATGTGTTCCTGAATACCACCAATTCTGAATCTGAAAGATACATTTCATCTGACGGCTAAGGGTGGAACAGGCTTTTTGGAACAGTCACAATCAAGTTCCTCACCCCCCTCTTTCCAACAGATGGGTCTGAGAGTTGGACAGTCTGGCTTCACTCATGCTATTAAAGTAATTAGACAAACAAATCTGGATCCTGTAAATAAGCATGTACTTGAAATTAAGCAGGCTTAAACAGTTGCAGAGTCTAAATTTCAAAATTTTAGCCTGTAGAGGAAATTAGCCTACTAAATGATGGCAATCTTTCTGAAAAGTTGATATTTCTTTCTTTCCAAAGGTCCCCACAGAAATGGGGATGGTAAGAGGGGAATGAAACTTGGATAAGCAGAGACTAGAGAACTATCAATTTTTATGTATATATATATTTCATTTTAACACAAACTGATGTCTCATAACTGCATAAGATAGTAAATAAGATCATGGTACCCTGGAAAACTTTTTCTACTTTAGTATTTCAGCTAAGTTATATGAAAATGGTGAAATGGAACAAGTTTTAGAAATCCAATCTCCAGTTTATCTACTGGGCTAGAACTACCTTAAAATTCCTAGCAAACTGGATTTTCACTTGTGAATTGAATGCTGATAAGGATGTGCACCTAGATGTTCCTCAAAGCTAAAGCAAAAAATCCTTAAAGGCAGAATATACTCCAAGATATTATCAGTAAAAAAAGCATCCGTAAGTATATACAAAAGGCTAAATTTTACCTCCTGAACTGACAAAGAAAGGCAAAGAGACAAGGAGAGATCTCAACTGCATCACAGCACAAATGCCCACAGGGAATGAATGCAGCATGCCAGAGCAACTCTAGAGCCTGATTTTACATTCTCAAAAGTCCCTTCATTATCCTTGTCTTTACCTGCTAACAGTACAACAGGTAGCAGCAAGAGGCTTGTTCTGATGGGCTCAGCCTAAGAGGGAACAAATAGGAAATTTAATTGTCAATAGCCAGAAGTGCTGTACCATGGCAACAAAGTCCATCTAATGACACTCTGCCACAAAAAAGTGGCGTTTTGACTTCCAGTCATTTTTCACACCTAGTTCATTGCATTTTGCCAACTTCTCTTTCTGGATTACTTATAAGCTTGCTCTAGATGACTCAATAAATGTTAGATCCAGCACAAGGGAGATGGCAGGAACATGATCAAGGCCAAAACCTCCTTGCAACAGCAGGAAAATTTTACTTTATGGAGATGTGAAACTGCACCTTTGTAAAAATGTCCACAAGAAGAATGAGGGTATTATGGCTCCCACTCTTTGCTTTGCAGAGCAACCCAAGTACCATGAGCAGCAGGAGCTACAGCAGGACTAGAAACATACAGTCTGGAGTTCCAGGAGGAGGAAAGGCTAGAACAGAATAAGAATTTACCATGCAAGGTCTAGATCATCCTCCTAAAAAGTAATTGGTCCCATCATTGAAACTTCTAGAATGATTAACACTGCCTGTTAATCACTTGTTAAAAAGAATGATCTTTCCCAATTCCCAAACAAGGATGCCTTTAATCAGGGAAAATGTGGAAAGGACTTGCTCCAAATCAGAAATTTTGACAAGCTCAGAGCTATTGCTGAAAACCAGTTCTGCATCAGTAGAACTCCTTCCCCAGGCCTTATCCTTCGGGCACTACCTAAATCATCACAAACGTAACATACAAAAAAATCTCAAATGGATGCAAAGTAAGCATGAAACCATGAATGTAAAGAATTGGCTTGGCAAAGTTTCAGAACAAATAAGAACCGCCACTTCCAGTGAGAAATACTTGTTTATTTTAAATATGGTGTTGCAATGATCTCTCTACATTATCATAATAAAAGATTTCATTAACTTTGCAGAGACAAATTAAATTTATTCCTTCCCTATGCCAAAATTTTAATCTGTAAATATTTTTTAACAAAAACACAATCTGAAGAGCATATTTAGTAGTCTCTGTGTGTAAAATAATCAATGCTCATCATCTCTCCAACAACTTAGAAATTCAAAAATAAAACAACTAAATGAGTACTGACAAGAGAGCTGGAGATACCAGCTATACAAAAAAAATTAGGTGCTCTGACAGAAGATACTCCCGTACAGAAAATGGCTTATGAACTAGAACTGGTGCTTAAGACAGACTTTCTTTTGGAAGAACAAACAAAGATCCTGGCTCCCAAGATTTTCAATACAGAAAAGAAATGTGAAAATAAGGAACTCATTAACTCATGTCTGGAATAAATAATGTTTTCCACTCTGAATACATATACATTTCAAAAGAATTCAAAAATATTATGTATAAGAAGGGGAAGTTCCAAAACTATAGAAACCAAGACCAATACTGTCACTCTTTTCCAGGCAACTATGTCCTCTAATTTTAAGGACTACAGTTCAGATACCAGGCCCCTAATCCTAATTTTTATGAATAAAGATCTTATCCTTTATGAAAACAAAACAAAAGTTACATTAAGTAGTCTCAAGCTTATATTGTACCATAAATATGTAAGGTTAGAAAATTCTTGGCCTTTGTTGGTCACATTTTAAACAAGGTTTATGCTAAAAAGTTGCTATTAATGGAGGACATGAGACTCTTCCCACTGCAGAAGCTTGACAGGTAACTGAAAAGAGCAGACACAAATGCCTATATCTTTAAATACTGCTTTACCCAGTCACAAGGACAGCTTCTATTTCTCTATTTTCAAAAGACTAGTGGGGATTGAGACTTTTTTGTGGTTGCAGGGATTAAGGTTTCCCATTTACAGCCTCAGGCTTTTCTTCCCCATTTATTTTTTAGCTTACTCCTTTTTATTTTTCTTCAGATGCTAACAGAATTGGAAGAAGGGGAAAAAGGCATAAACCAGATTTTCACTATACATGTTCATATGACATCAAGCACAACGGGGATTTGGTGAGCATAAATAGGTTCTTTGGATTCTGCCCTAATACAGATAAAGTCAACCACAAACATGACTGATATTGTAAGGTAATTCAATTTACTACACGTTGCAATATTCGGCATTACACTTAAAAAAATGGAGTGTCATTTAAGTGTTAAACAGTCAAAACTGTGATTGAAGTTGTTACAATCTTTGCTCTTACAAGCAAACTTTCTTCATCTCCAGGACTACATCTTCATTGCTATTTATTCTTCAACATTAGATCAGAAAACACATAGCAACTCTTGTGCTAAGAGCAAATCTCTTCATTGCAGATGTATAAATGGTTCATACAAGAGTTCTTCCTGTTCACAAAACTAAAACTACATTCGCCCTATAATCTCAGGTTCTCCTTCTAATGTATTAGCTCTCAACTACTTTATGTGCATATATATTTTTAAAGGTATTTTACACTTCTGCTGTCTTATACTGATCCTCTCATTGGTCTATTTACCACACCTTTTAACGAACACACTGAGGACACTGGTGAAAGGACAGTTTCTGTCCTTTTCCAATTCCACAACAAATTTGGAACCCATGATTTTAACCTCTGAAGAAAAATTAATTTGTCAATGCTTAATATATTAAATGTTCTTCTCTTGGTCTGAACACATATACCATTTGTACATATAATGATATGCCTTTGTAATCCATAAAGGAGTATATAGATCTCCACACATATTGTCTTACAGCCAGTTTAATTTTTAAAGAAGGCATGAAGAATTAAGGCTCAACTACTGTACATACATACATTTACATTATCCCGTAAATGCCACCTGTCTCAGTAATGGAAAGATATAGTACATTAAACAGCTCAGACAAGTTTTTTAAATTACCATGATGTATTTGAGCAGTTTCAAAACTCCCTGGAAGATCACACTGGATTCTTTTTTTAGGGAAGTGCCTCCATTATAGGCTCTTACAATGCAGATAATATAGCTGAATGCTAAACTCCTTTAAAACACACAATTCAAAAAAGCAGCAAGACGTGCCAACTGCTTGATGTCTAATAGTATTTCCTTTCCTGCTCACCAAAGCATCTCAGTTGTTTTCCACTCTTAAAAAAAAATAAATAAACAAACAAACAAAAAATCTGCTCAAAAACTGATCTTGAAGTCATAAGCTGAGAACTTTGTGACAATTTCAAGACTGAGGTTGAGGTTCAGTTTTTTGTACTTTGCAACAGTACAGTATGCTGATCAATCTCAGTTTTGGCATAATTAACATAAAGTTACTACATTAAAGTGATACCTATAGCAATCCTCAGAATACTTTCCAATGTGAAGGAGAAACTTCAGGCTTGTAACTTTGTTACAAGACAGTAACAAAGGCCAAACTCCAGCTATCTGACTTACAGAAATACAAGACCAAACCATGAATCTTATACTCAAAAAAGAGAGTAAGTAATCAGAAGTTAAACTGTTGATAGTAACATTAATTATTTTACATTGCTCATTTTATCACTGGCATTCAACTATCACAGAAACACAGGCTACAAACTTTTATTCATTTGTGCTGAAACCTAATGATTAGGTTTTTTTATTAGCCAGGTTCCATCTCCATTTCAACTCCTCTAACTTATCCCTGCAGTAGCTTTTCAGTCCAAATATATTAGGAAGGTTTGTCATTCCTAGAATGGAATCCAATCATCAGATTTTATTTCACCCTAGCAGAGCAAGATAAAAACATTCCACACTAGAAATTCCTTAAAAGGGGATAACATTTTCTCATTTCCTAAGGCTGTTTTCTTTCACTACTTTTCCAATGCAGTTGCAATGACTGCATATGGTACTATCATGACATTGAGAATACCTGGCAATGTAAATATTTTGTTCATGGAGTCACACATTCAGTAGGAAACCATTCCTGCACTGAATGATAATGCAGATTTTACAAAAATTAGCTGGACTGGAATTATAATTTACAGACAAGAATTTGGGGGGGGATTGGGTTGGTGGGGGGGTTTTTTCCCCCTTATTCTTCTGTTGCTCTTTATCTGGTTTTAAACTTTGGTCACAAGCTTCCTAGTCTCCGGTTCTGTGGAACATCAAACATGAGAATGGATTTGTGTACTTTTCCTAGATCATACAGTAGTCAGAAACCAGGGAAAAAAAACTACCAGAAAACAGACTCAAGGGGGAGAGGGAAAGACAACACTTGAGTTTAACTGTAAGAAGAATGCCTGATGTTGAAGTCCTCACAGACAACACTTTTTCCACAGAAAATGTGGCAGAATGCTAAATGATTCAAAGTCATATAGACTTCAGCTCATGCATGCTCATACTGGAGATATTTTATCATTACTTCTTCAATTTTAGGTTGTAATGGAAAATTCAAACTGTAAATTCAAAGCAAAGTAGTTCTGTAGTTTTCTCGCTCTTGGAGCTAAAACAACAGCCTGAATTATATTCAGAACATAATATGCAGATACACAGTAATACACCCTTCCATGGATACAATATGTGTGTGCTCAGTTCTTTAAGCCATGCCTTACGGATATTTTGGTGCTGTGAGGTATGCAGTGTATCAGATTTGTAGCTGCTATTTTTTAAACAAAGCAAATGTTTTAACCTTAAGTATCTTATGTTAGAAGAACAGATACTGGATTTAACACATTAAAGTTACATTGGAGAGGAAAAGCACTTGCAAAAGCAACAGGCAAATTACTAGAAAAAAGTAAAGCAAAAACACTCTAGGAAACCAAATATAAATTTATTTAAGAGAATCTTTAGCTTCTTGCCATAGGGGTTGTTTGAACCTGATATCCCTTTAATTGTGCAGGCTACTTAAGAAATTCTATGTCAGTCAGGACCAACACTGAAATACAACTATAGTAGCCCACTTTCAAAATTCTTGAAAACCCATTTAAGGATACCAGTAGGGGGTAAATTAAAGCTGTATGCATTAGGAAACTAATAATTTGAAAAATGTACAGGGGCAGTGAACCCTGAAGTTATCAAGTACTGAAATGACTGGAAAAGTCTTTTGTATAGTTGAAAGTAACCAAATAATAAAAAAAAAAAAAGCTGCTGTAAAAAAAATACAACTATAATCTACTACACAACCTAACATAACATCTGAAACAAAAATGTTGTAGATAAACCATTAATTCCTTATTATACAGACATTTTTTAATATAATATATACATTATCCTATAAAGTATAGTTGGGAGGTAGAGCCAGTCTATATGACAGCAGAACTTTTAAAGTTCTGCCCTTTATTCACTCTTTGGAAATTCTGCTAATTGAATATACTTTTGTCAAATTCTGAATCTCATTGGACTCAAGTCTTCCACTCTAAGCATTTCTTTCACAGGAATTTCTCTCAGCATCTGCAAAAAGCTAAAACTTTCAGCGAAAAAAATAAGAGAAAGAACAACTGTAATACTGTTTAAATTGTTATTTATAATGAGGTGAAAAAGAGTTTCATACAGAAGCTGGAGGACTTCAATTAACAACTCTGAAATCAGAATCAAAACCATACTGTATCATGCTAAGCATGATATACCATAAATAATGCCTTTATTATTCCAATTAAAAAGTTACCTATATTTCAGTTTATAAGCCACTGAAAATCTCAGTTTGCACAACCTTCTAGGGAGAGTCTAGCTGTCAGGTACCACAAAAACTCATTACAATCAGAGCACACTCCACCCACTAGACATCAGACTATCTGAAATTGTTTCTTGCAACTGGAAATAACTGAAAATAAGGCAACTTATCTTCTGAGTTTCCTGTACCTTCTAGATGAAAAGCCAAGACGTTCTTAAACAAAGAAGCAAGAAACAAACAAAAAAAAAGGAGATCATGCAAGGAAGTAGCAGGACATGATCCTCTTCTGCTCAGCTCAAGAGCAACAAGATGTTTTGAGAATAAATGCATTAACATGTATACAATTCACAAATATGACAGAAATACACAAAGCTTCCCAGATAAATTAAATATACACGTGCCCAGTGCTAGGTTTGAATACTGTTCTGAAGCCAAACACTGAAGAATGAACACAAAAAAATTCAGCCTCCAAGTAAAGCGAAAGTCCCAGGGAAACAACCAAGCAACTATGTAACACTAAACTGTGTCAATGCCTACACACACACACACACCCCGAAGACCCAAATGGGAGCAGTCTTCATTTGGGCACTTTTTTATCTTTTGACTAACCTGTTTTTAAGAAGCCTGATGTTATTTCTAGCATGTTAGTTTTGAATTTAATACCATAAGATTAGGCACAGCTTGCTAGCAAGATGCCTTGCTCAAAAGTCTGGGTAGGGAAATTCTTTTCAAATTCCAGCCAGAGCAAATTAAATTGCACTTCTCTGGGTGGGATAGGTGGAAGCACCACTCTGCAGCACACCTGCTGCCTGCCTTTGAAAAGCAAATTTACACATTGGATTCCTGAGCAGCCCTTTTGTGCTAAGAGGCATGTTCTCCATATATAGATGTAATGCATTTTCAGCTTCTGTACATGCAACAGCACACACAGTATTTGGGTAGCCTACTTCATTTACCGAAAGAAGTCACAGCTCTATAATATGGTTACTACAGGAATTATTTAACAACAATATTGAAACAGAACCCATCAATAAAAGTAACAGTCTTACAGAATTCAAGTGTTTCAGTTTGGTACCACCTTAAAACAACATGTTCTTTCTGCAAGTAGAATAAAAGTATACACTGAAAATAAGAAATTGCAATATCCCTTACATATATTATTCTCTGGCTTCCTAAAATACACAGAAACTCACATACACTTATTGTCCTCCAAAGACTAAAAATTTTTAATCAAGGTTTGGGATACAAAAATTAATGCCTGAAGTACCACATACGTTGCAATACCTATTACTTCAAATTACCAACTTGAAAAGTATCCTTTGAACACTGCAGTATGGGCTGCATGGGTGTTGAATTCATAGACACCTTCTACCAAAAGTCTCCTTGAAGACAAATGTGGTTATGGACTACACCAATTTGGTTGACAAGAATCTGCCTCTCGCTCCATAGAAAGCCAACTCAAAATTTAAACTAAGAGAACAAACAACTTCCTCCCCAAAAACACCAAACCAACCAACTGGTAGGAACAACAGGTATTTTGAGATCAGACCCCATTCCAGAGAATCATTTATCTACTCAGAGCTACCTTTAGCGGAGCAACAGCTTTGTCCTAGCATGCACAGCTATAAACCATTCCTACCAAATCACATACAGGAAGCTACAAGCCACAACTCTTCCTTAATCAAGGAAAGGATCAAAGCACCAGAAGTCATAAGAACCAGAAAGCAAGCAGTTCACCTGCCTTTAATAGCTGCACAACTCTGAACACAAATACATACACCAGACAATGCCTTAGAGTACAACTTAATCTTACCTAAATGACTGGGGTGGTGGCACATACAACAGCCATGGTTTTTTTGTTAGCCATCAGGAAGCACTTCTTTCAGCCAGGCAGCAGTAGGTCCGAGCTAGAGGACCTATTTGGCAGAGACTAAGCCCTACTATCCCAGAAGCCTGCCCCTCCATAAACCTGCAAGGGGGAATCTTAATTGAAAGCACTCTTCACCCCCTCTCCTATTTGATCCAATCAGAACCATTATCCAACTCTAAGACAGAAATCTGCAAATATCTTAAGACAGTTACTACTGAAAAAGAAAAACTAAAACCATACTGTGTGCAGGGTAAAATGTTCTCCCCACTTTTGTAAAAGCTCTACTCAGGCAACCTCTTTGCTAGTCTCCATGACTCTTTTCCACACAAGTATTTCCAGATTTCTGAGAGAGAGTAAGGAACATGGAAGTGTCCTGACCATGAGGCAAAACATCTGACACAAGTTTATTCATTAAAAAAAAAAAAGCATAATTTTCCTCATATTTTTTTATAACAAGCCATGAAAACTGTCTTGGCTCATAACCAAAAATGTCTCTCCAGCAACAACTACACTTTGCTACTTGTTAACTCATAAAATAGTAGCTGTTGTCTAGTCACTGTGTCAACCAAGGTTCTGAATTACCAGTCAGATACCTTTTAGGTGTTAGCACCCTGCTAAAGGCATCGGCCTTCCCAGACAACCCAAATAGTAACTATTTTGCAAATTAACAACAGGAATTCCAAATCTGACCAAGGCAGCTATGAAAATATTTCAAGCATGTGAAAAATATTCAAATGGTTCTACTTTCTGCAAACATTCTCATTTAAATATATGCACCTAACGTTCAGATAAGCTAATAAAAGGGTTCACAAAGTCTTACACAACGAACTGGCGGGTTTTATTCACAAGAATGTTCTGGAATATCTTTTGCTGGTTTCTCCCCCATTCTAAATGTTTAATGCATTCCCCATCCCCAAACTGTATAATAAGTAGCTTGAATATAAACAGCGTTCACAATACCTCAGAGAGAGTGGGAGAGAGTAAGCACCAGCACTCTTTTGCAAGAGCTCTGAAGAACATGTCAGTATGATCCTAACAGGCATCTGGAATAAAAATGCTCAGTTGTCTGGGTACATATGTAAATTCAGCAATACCTATCCTTTCGGACAGATAATATATGCAGGCCTCTCTACAAAGGAAAGTATAATTTCACAGTATAAGTTTCCACATAGTGCTCTGAAAATAGAGCAGTTTGGAAAATAGCAAGAATACATTTAGTTAATCATATGGTTTTGTTACCAAACTAAGCTGCTGCTACATGAAAGCATCAATTTTCCCCCAAAAAGCTAGCAACCTCTGTCTTGCATCTCAATTGCCAACTGCAATGCTATTGCATCCCAACACACATATATTTGCTATTACTGCAGAGAATGACACACATCTTCAAGCCAGTATCAGATGAGACAGAGGAAAGAAAAAAGTATGAGAGCAAATATCCTTGAGACTCCTATCATCACAATCTGATAGCAGCAAACTGCACAACCCATAAGATCATTTCTTTCTAGGACTCATTGCACAAGTATTACTTTCCTATGCCACCTCTAAGTAACCTAGTTGGGATGTCCATCTAATGTACCACATTCCCATATTAAGAGAAGACGGCTAAGTGAAATTTTGAGGAAAATGGCTGTAAAGATAGTCACAAAGAAAGAGGGGTTTGATGGTAAAACCTACCTGAAGTAACCTTTCTAGACATCATCTTTGCATTCTTCTGCTGCTCCATGCATTACTAATCAGTGACCCACTAGAAACTTCAGCACCCATTGAAAAGCCTGGCAGGGTATTTGGCTTTCAATTCTTCTACTCAGTTTATTCTCAACACAAGTATATTCATCAGGCTTAAAAACAACTCTTGAACAAGGGCAGCCACTCAGCAATGAAATGTAAATTACTGACATGTGCTAAAACCTGCACTTGCCACTGCTAATGAGCACATTAAAGGAAAAAAGCTCACTAGATATTACTGCAACCTTTTCACTTAACCCTGTGTGTACTGAAAGCCATAATTTAGTATCAATTTAAGAACCCACCTCTAAACTGTTCAGCAGGTGTATGCTTCCTACAGAGTTCTCATGTAAAAATCAGAATGATGGACAAATGTGTGCACACTGATAACAGCTTTATTTTTAATTTAAGTTTCATTAAACTTTTCAAGAGATCAGTAAAAAAAAAAATCACATGACAACATACATAAATTGCCAACTTGACACAATTAATAGTGTCAAATCTTAGCTGATCAAATAAAACAGGATTATCTACCAATAAGCTCCAAGGTTAGGAACTCAACTTGTAACAACTTTTCCCTTCCTATTATACTCACAGGGAGTTGAAGACCCTGAAAATAATCTTCTCCAAACAGCAATGGCCTGCAGAGTCACAGAAAACACCACCTTTGCCTCCACAGCATCTGTGCAATAAAAGCCCTACCAAATATACCGTCACTCCAAGTTTCAAAGCTTTCAATAATTCAGGCTAGCAATGTTTCAAGAAGTTACTGTAAATTTACATATTGGAGAAGGGGGAAAGACAATGTTTGGTGAAAACCATTCCCTGAACCCCCTTCGTATTTTGGGGTATGAAAGAAATTATTTAAAGACTGTCTGTTTAATTAAGTTCTTTAAATGCTCCTATTAAATAACATTTTTGATAATGATACATCATGAACAGATGGCATTAAGAACTGACTTTTCAAAACGTAAATTAGGTACCTAAATCAGCCTAAATTAAGTACCTAAATCCCTTTCAGTAAGGTTTCTGTCAAATACTAATTCAGCTATAAATAAGTTAAAAGTGTATCAATATCAGTTGCCTTTTTTTTCCCCTCATACCCCTATAACCCTAATCCCAAGATAGCATCCCTTTGAGTTTACCTCCATTCCAAGTCAGGCAGAAACCTAACTTGACTCTGCTATAATCAGCTGTACTAGCTTAAAGACTTTAATAGGGTAGGAGTTGGGAGCAAGAGATACGTGATGTGTTTAAACAAAGATAATTTTAACAGGTTTACAAAGTGACTACATGTCACTGTCATTCCAGCATATCCAAGGAGGGCAATAACTGCTCATGGGGACAGACAACAACAAGCCACTGGGAGCAGTAATCTCTTCAGGCAGCATGGTGACAATCAGAACAGCAATCTGACCACACGCTTAGTAACCTAATCTTCAGGAGCTGAACACATGAGTTGGCCTTCAGGGAGCAAGTCAGAAGCACATACTAGGTTCTGCACAAGTCACATCACCTACCTTTAGGAAATCAACTTTTATATTTCTGTTAATTCAAAACTTCATTGCTGAAAACATTCCAACTGCTAAGTATTTTAATGACTTTCTCCATAAACACATGCATAACAACTCCAGCAGGAACTGTTCAATCAACACAGTACTTTACCAATGTTATTGATCACTATTATTCAGACTGAAAAACAAATGAATGAAGTATCCTGGAAAATACAAAGCTTATTTGTAAGCAAATCTTCAAATAAAATTAAAGTGAAAAGGTAGATACACTCATAATAATGGGTGGGAAGTCTTAAAGTTCCAGAGAATTCCTTAGAAGATTTGCAAAATGAAACACTAAGCATGATTAGGTGGCTGCAAGCAACCTATTAAATTCTTACTCTTACCTAGGGGTCATCATTCCTGTTGCACTCACTAAAGCCTTTTGCTGACAAAATCTGACAAACCAGGTACATTACTATTAAGCAGTGCTTATGTTGATATGCATTCATAGATATATTTTTTTTTTGTTTGAGCAACTCTCCTATGAGGAAAGGCTGAGAGAGCTGGGACTGTTCAGCCTGAAGAAGGCTCACAGGGAGCTCAATGTACCTGAATACAAATACCTGAAGGAAGAGTGCAAACAGGACAGAACCAGGCTCTGCTTAGTGGTGTCCAGTGACAGAATCAGAGGCAACAGGCAAAAGCTGAAACACGGGAGGTTCCCTCTGAACATCTGGAAACACTTTTTTGACTGAGGGTGGCCAAACACACTTGCCCAGGGAGGTTGTGAGGTCTCCATCCCAGGAGACAGTCAAAAGCCTTCAAGACATGGCCCTGGCAACCAGCTCTGAGCATCCCTGCTTGAGCAGAGGTGTTGGACCAGGTGACCTCCAGAGGTCCCTTCCAACCTCACAGTACTACCTATATAAAAAAAGAATTACATAGCATTACAGTGTCAAGTCTTCTGTTATTGCAATGAGGAAAAACACAAGCATATATGGTTGTTAACAGAATTGCAATTGAGGAAAGAGAGCAATAAGTTTTTCTTCTCACAACCAGACATAGCAACAGTGGGGAAAAAAGAGGACAGAACAAAGCATCTCAGAAGAAACACGAAGGATTCTGTAAACCTGGAAATAAGTGCTATTGCAGTAACACTGTATGTCAAGAAAAAGAATTTTTACAAATTAGAAGTCCATAAATCCATTCATTTGCAGAACCACACACCCTAATAAGTGTGTCAAGCCAAAGTGCTGCTGTTGAAAGGCATCTCATGGGAAATATTAAATGACTTACAATAGTCCAGATAGGCAAAAATCTCTCTAATATCTTCTCTAATCACATGCACAGCATTAATTTATTCCAGAAGTCATACGAGCCCACAGTTCATCCACCAACAGCCTCAAGTTACTGGACACTGCTATTTAAATTGAGAGGGTTTGTGTTTGCATTTTTTCTAAGGACAGTTGCACATGTTAAAGCTTTCAACCCAAGCCAACTTAAGAAAATAGGCAGCTTTAAAAAATACAAGTTAAAAATAAAGGCTTACTCTTAAGTGATAAGGGAACTTCACAATTTGCTCACAAATAACAGCCATGCACAACAATTGTAAAGAAACGATCCTGAGACTCCCATAATTAGATGTGCATATGTTGTAGATGCACTTGCACAAAGCTCTTCACAGGTCAGACACATATACCCTTACAGAAGATGACAAGTTGCTATTTGGCTTACCTTTTCGTAGCCATTTACAAACATGTGATCAACCATTTCCATATACATTGTCTGACCATTTATTTCAGACAATACATTGTTGGGATTTTTAATTCCACCAAGAATGTTAATCTAGCTTCAAAGGTAAAGAGAAACAGCACTGTCTGCTTTGTTGTCCCCTTAGTCACACCAAACAGTAGCTGCTAAAAGGGCACAAAAGACATATAAAACCAGGTACCACTCAGAATGCCAAGAAGGTTCATATCTTATTCCAAAATTGAATCCTTTTGTCCCACTGTGTTTATGGTTTCTATTGCAAGGAGCAGATTTTGGGGGTAGTAGCTGGTTATTTTTTTGTCAAGAAATAGAGCATCAGAATATTGTCAAGGCTGCATTCAAAAAACAATGTTCCAGATAAAGGTCGCATTTGTAGCTTTAACTCATCATTTTGAGATTGTTCTATGCACATATTAAATTATTTTCTTGGAGAAAATACACCACATCACCTTTTACAAAAGCAGGAACTCTATCATATACATGCGTCCAAGACACTAAAATACTCTGAAGATTTATGATCTTGAAAACTGGTATTTTTCATAGACTTTGCAAAGGAATAATTTAGCTGATTTTTTGTTTGTTTTGTTTTGAACAGTAGCTTCCCAAGAGACTTTCATGGCAGTTGGGAAAGTGAAGTTCATTTGCGTTTTCCATTTAATTAAAAAGAAAACTGATCCCATTGTGACCAACTGACACACGGAGTCACCGTGGATCATGGTTCGTGTTTGTAATCATTACAAGGAAGCACGAACATAAATAACCTCAACTACTTGCTGCTAACATCATCTAGACCATAAGAAGCAACATTGACTCTGAAATAATGACTGTGTAACACAGTTACACACTTCCTTTCTCTCACTCTTATCTCCCCCATATTCTTCCTCACCCAGATTAAAAAAAAAAAGAAAAAAAGGAAATAAGAGTCATTGTGACCATGGGCCAACCCCAAACTATTCAACAGGTGAAGAGACCTGACTCAGCACTCCCATCCCCTACCAAAACAGCTGCCCTGGACATCTGCAAGCAAGAAAAGAAACATGGCAATTTCAGAAAAGTGTTTCTTTCAACTACAGGCCAACCAAAAGGCTCACCTTAGTCTCAGGCCTTTCTCTTTCCCAAATTCCAAAGGCCTGCTGAAGACAACAGAGGTCACAGAGCTTCTCAGAAAGGGTCTCCAATAACTTTATAACAGGAAATAATAAGTAAGCTAACATAAATATAGAGATCACTATCAAATTCTTCTAAAGCACGAAGGAGCAAATTGATCTTGCAGCTCTGCATAGCATCTGGCAAAAGATACTGGCTTTTTTTTTTTCCAGCATGGCAAAAGATTTTAGCTTCACCTTTACATTTATGACAATATTGAATATTATGCAATTATCCCTTGAAGGACAGAAATTACTTACATGAAAATACATTTGCATGCATAAACTGCAAGTACCAACCTACGCACTGATTCTAAGAAACATTTGCACAAATCCATGTTTTGTCATTCTACATAATAGTGTTATCAGCATTACGTAAGTTCATCACAAGATTCCATGTTCAAATACCAATCTTTAAGAAATTTATCTTAATGTTTATGAAATCTTTGACAGTCTTACTCAATATAAATGCCTTTTCTGTCAGCCATCAATAGCAACCAAAATAGATACACATGAAGAGGGAACTGAATGCACCAACTTTTTTATTGGATCACAATGAACAACATGTCAGATATTCATCCTCTGATTGCTTTTTTTGATAAAGAAAAAAAATAAAACCCAGCAATTTTCAATACTCCAAATGTATCCATCCAAATTCTTCAAAAGTACTGCCTAAAGCTGTATGCTATTCCACAAATCATTCAGATAATAATGAACATAAAGACACGCTTTTGTTCAAATCACACAAGTGGGATTACATGTGAACTGACCCTCCATGTGTTAATTGAAGACAAATCTTTGCTTTGAGCTCATTACTGCTCTTACACATAAATTGGCAAGTTTAGAAAGCTTACTGTATTTCCTGGTTTCTGCATTTAAGTAGTTTGGTTTAAAAGTACAGGTGCACACCAGGAAATAAGCCCAGGTTTCACAAGTTCCAACACTACTTTCAGTAGTGTTGTACTTTCAGTACAAAAGAACAAAATAGTATATGCGCAAAGAAAGAGAGAGGGAAAAAGAAAACAGAATGAAAACATCTTCAACTTTACAACAGCTTAAAAACATTTGTTACTTCTTTAATAAAGAAACAGCAAGCAAGTTTTCTTCCTAACTATATTAATCAGGGTGTCTTGAAAAAATATAAGCAGCTCGAGTGATAAAAAGACAGATCACTTCACCAGTTCTCACTAGGGGTTTGATCTTCTAGAGCTACTGACAACAAGGGAAGCATGATTATGTCTTAATTGAGACTTTAAATAGTGCATTTCAGAAAGCAAAGTAGCATTACCTTGTTTTAGTATATTTTTAGAGAACTGAACACACCAGGTTTCTGAAACATAATTAAAGCTATTTTGAGACTGTAGCACCAACCCAAACTCAAACATGTTTCTAGTCACCACATTATTTCAGGAAATTGTTCAGAAACTGTTCCTAGATTCCGAGTGAAAAGATGAGAAATAGAAAGGGGCAGGGGATCCACAGGAATGTTTGTACTTCCTCCATTTCTTCTTAATTCTGCCCAAAAAAAAGTGTTCCAGACTGTCACATCACCAAATAACAACCACACTATCAGGATATGCGCCCAGTTCAGAGTAATAACTACCAAATTTCAAAGTTTGGCAGTAAAATAAAACGCAAAATAGCATATGCAAGCACTTCTGTTTCATTAACTATTTTGTTATTAAAAAGCAGGAACTGCCAACTAAAGCCAGTTATCCTGCTGATCTAACCCAGTGAGAACAGAGTTTGTTATAAATTAAGCCAGGAATCTTCCCTGTAGAAGAGCTTCTGGTACGTGAAGCAGAACAGTGATAAAAGAAAGCTGCTAAACTGCATGAAAATAACATGTAAGAGATTACCCCAGATTCGGTAAATCCTGGCAAACACCAAGCGTTTAGAATTCCTTTCAACTTAAACATTACCAGCACCTGGCAGGATTATTCAGCATCACATAGAATCTGCACTTGTTTTTATCTAGGGGCTTTAAAAAAAAATGCCAGCAACTATGAAGTATGAGAATTTTTGGATTTCATTCTCCAGTAGTCTCCCCTTAATAAGCAGGTGGTGTTCTCTAACACCAAATAATCAACTAAATAGTAAGAATCTGTATTACAGATAGAACTCAAGCCAAAAGAGACATGGTTAAGGAAGATATGTGGAAACAAGACTGTTCCACAAATGCCAAAGGTGAAAGAGCTATCACTTTAGAATCCCATTCTTCATCTAAGTTTTTTACCCTGAATCAAAAAGGTGCAAACCATTCTCAAAACCAGAAACAAATTTATCTTGCTGCCTGTAAAACAAGATGTTTCTTCAGCTATATGCTTCATTTACTCTGTAACAAAGTTGGTAATGCAATGGCTTTTTACTGTAAACTTCAATGTAATATGTGCTTGTCCTTATTCTGAGCAAAACCAGTAGGTAATAACACAAGATCTGCAGTGACTACACATACAGTATCCACTCAGGACTTTGTTCAAACATTGTGCATGTAACTTTCTCCTAGCAATGCTCAAATTTATAAGGAGCTGCATGAAAGTTTTTGGGAAAAAAATCAAATCAGTAAAAAGGCCATATATCAGTTTGTGATATACAAAAACCCTACTGAAGAGGTTTTTAACAGTAATTTTTATAAATTCAGACATGAAGTGAAAACAGCACCCTCTTGGCTCTTTGGCCCTTTCAGAGAATGCAGCTCCACGATAAAATACCACCAGCAGAGAAGCCAGTTTTTAAACAGCTTTCTATTCCCATCCTGAAGTGCAGTTCAGCACCTTCTCAGGGCTGCTGATACAGCTGTTCACCAGCTGTGCTATGAATCACCAAAATGATCACTTAAAACCACATACTTTTAACCTAGATGATTTCAGTGACCCAGTTTTGCAGAGCAGCCTCATAAACAGTACAGGCATAAGTGAAAATGCCAAAAGGTTCTTACATCCTGGATAAGGTTCTTACAAACAGGCATCTCCTCTTTTCCCAAAAGAAAACACAGGCTGCAATTACACCCTCAAAGTGCAAGAAGTCCACATGCACAGAAAGCATACTGAAATCTCCTGTCTTATGGTATCTTTTAGATCTGCTCTAAGTTATCTCGATTCCTCAGATACCTCAGAATGAATATATGCCACCTAGTGCAGCAGTCACAGCTAAGCAAATAGAAATAACTTACCAAACGTCTAGCAAATTCCTTATTTTCTGAAAGAAATCCATATCCTGGGTGTACCTTGGAAGACAACAAAAAAAAAAAAAAATTCAAGCTGATTGAGTTCTGAAACCAGACACCAAACTTGTCAGCACCTTTTCAGATACTGGGGAAGGTGAAGTAGATCACTAAGCATTTAAATAGGTCGAATACCTTAAAGACACTGTCTTAACACACTGACTTATCTATCCTAAGTCCAGCTGTTGAGCTAGCATTTCTGAAGCAAACATTCCTTACTTAACTAGGGAGAAAGGGGCTGTTTGAAGAGCAATGAACTTTGGTGATCTGCTTTCTGTCTAAATTTTTAGCTCCATTGCAGATTTCCACATGTATGCTCATCCATGCTCTTCTCAATAACCACCATAAAGTACTCCTAATCCCAAAATATTTCCAGCACTGACCACAACAGTGGTGCATAGGTCCACAGTAATAGGAGGTCACTCCAACCTCTAGCAACCCTTGCTGGAGAGCACAGTACAGGGTCTTCAGCTGTCTAAGTCAAGCATCCTGGTTTGCTACGCGCGTCCCAATATAGACCCAGTGTAATTACTTGAGATGCGCACGGGAAAAATTCTCATTTTACTTCTCATGATTCACATAAGATTCTTGAGCTAATACTCTGATAGATAAAGTATAAGCCCTTTTATTCCCCTCTTTTAAAAAGAGCCAATATTCAGTTCCAGATTCAGAGTTCCAGATTCAGAAACTCAAAGGGAAGATAATATTTTTTTCTTTATAGGAAAGTTTTTGGCCCCTGAAAGCACCATACCAAAACATCATCTTTGAAAGAAGTTACAGTGCTGATCAAACTGTTCCAGGGTAATTAGCGTTGCTCATATATACACAAATTTTATTTTAATAAATGCTCTGTGTAGAGTAGCTCTGAATAATACATTTATTTCGCTGACAGAACAAAGAACATTAGGCATGTGAACACAACTACATATTAGTTTTTCCAACTGATTCCTGCTAAGCTTTGAATCTCTGGCCAATTTGGAAGAAGAAAGGCAGACTAGCCCACATTTACACACAAGCTTATGTGCATTTTATAAACATTCTGAACCAAAAACAATTACAGGATGCACTATTTACCTTACCATCCTTCAAATAACATTTATATAACATAGAAAGTAATTCAAACTAAGTTTAGGCAAAAGCCTTTCTGGACACACTTTGTAAAACATTCAAAAACCCCATTATGGCATATAAAGGGTTAGCGCTTAAAACTAATTGGGATTTTTTTTTTCCCCCAGCAAATTTGGAAATGAACTGAAGCTGCTCCCTGGTGTGAAAGCTGAATCCAGCAGCCACCTGCAGGATCAGCGACCAGTGCTGCCAGATGCTACAAAGCCTTTGATTTCCAGTAGCGATTTCAGACACATTTAACTCATGTGACATGAACTAACTGGAATAGCATATTCAATCACTTCCCCCCCCAACACCTTTAAAAAAAAAAAAAAATACAAACTCTGGCTTTTCTGCTTTCTATATATGAAACAGCTGCAGCAGATAGACTCATTCAGACTCACAGCTTGGGCCCTGGTTTTCCTAATGACTTCCATGATGGCATCCATGTTGAGGTAGCTTTTGCTGGTGGGAGCTGGGCCAACACAGACAGACTCATCCGCCATTTTCACATGAACCTGAAGAGGCAATATTCTGCATTAACAGATGCTCCCAGCAAAAATAATTACCATCACCCAGTTACATGCACACAAATCTGATTGTTTCAAAGATAATTTACATACCATAACCACTCTAAAATGCACACTGAAATTACTAACACTGACATACACGTACTAGCACAATAAATCTCATTTCATTTAACTCTGAGCTTAAGTCATTGTCAAAATGTTTTATTATTCCAATATATTATTTTTAATTTGATTAAATAAAATCATGAGAAATATAATTTCAGCTTCCTATACTGATCATCTATATGTAAATTCAGACAAAAACCACTTTGTTACATGTAACCCGGGTAGTCTAATATCTTAATACTTAATAACAAACATTCATGACCAGTTCTAAGCAGGCTCCCCAGGAAGTTGGGGATAATTAGAGTGAATTGAATGAAGGGATGCAATGAGTGTCCCTGCACAGCATCAGGTCAGCACCATGCACAAATTAAAGCCTATGACTAAAGAGTTCAATATCACTACACACGAACCAGAAAATCTTGAGAATTATTTAAGCAGGCTCCTGTTTGATTCCTAATTCATTGTATACTTATTTATATGCATTTGCCAAATACTTTCAGTTAAATACAAAAGGGACAAACATTTCCAACATTTTACCAGGAAAAATAAAATAGCTAGATTTGAAGTTAAAAGTCTATGTACAACTTACATGCACACTTAACTTTAAGAAAAGTTATGAAAGTTTAATTAGATTGGTCTTTAACATGCTTTCAGAGTTCAGAATACTTTCTTTGTAGTACAATACACACAACCAAGAAACCAAACAACCAGTTTTATCTCATTCTGTTTTTTGTAAGCTCCCTTTCAGTGTGTATTTAAGAAAGCATGCCATTGCCTAAACTGTGTAAGATTATTAGCTATGTCAGTAAGACTTGTTTGGAATGACAATATGACATTTCCAATGCTTACCAATTTTAAAAGCTATTTTATGAACTATTTAATATCATCTTCAGCATTTGAAACTGAAAATACATTGTCTAAAAAGGGTGTTCTTTTAGAAGATGAGTATTAACATATGAGAAACAAAATATTTTTGGTTTATAAACATGAAATTTCATTCTTTGTGAAAAGGAACTTAACTTGCAAGTAGTACGAAGGCTGTCAAGTATGACAAACTAGTAAGAAGTAAAGTAGCCTGCATACAGTATTGGCTCATTCAGAAAAAGTAAGGCCAGAAAAAAAATTATCTAGAAACAATGACAAGCAATAGTCAGACAGTATTTTGAACAACACAATGAGAAGTATGTAGTCAGGTAAATATAATAAACACGTATCAAAAGGACAAGAGTCCTTATTAAGCATTTTTTCTTCTGTTTTAGTGACTTTTTCTGAATTTTGCAAAAGTTAATCCCAGAAAGGAACATTAACTTGCCACCTAATCCAAAGTTTCTTTCTGGAGGCATCTCTTAAATAGCTTCTGAATTTGCTATATACTCAAGTATATGAGAGTTCACATAATGTCCTGGAATTGCCGCACATTTCACATTTGAATTATTGCTTCTGTAAAGTCACAGCGGTTTTGTTTTACCACTACAGCGTTAGCCTCACACTATAAACAGAGCAAAACCAAAAGAAAAAATCCTAAGAACTAGCACAGACAATCACGCAGCAGGATTTTAACGTTTTCTCTTAAGTACACCTCCGCAACTAAGTCAGCAATCTATTTTGACCAAATGCTATCAAGACTGGCCTGTCATCCTTCTTACAGCACTAAGTTCAAGAAACAGCATGGCCCCTGGATACCTTTATATTCACAATCAATTTATATGCTTTAAGTTGTTTTGAATTCCAATGTGGTTTACATGTCTAAACAAAGTCATTCAAGATTAAGCTTAATTAAGCATGTATGTTTTACAAAACCAAAAGCTTCCTTACAGACAAGAACTAACTTAACATAGTTAGCTACTTTTAGGTATTATGAGAGAAACTCCACACCCACACACTGAGACACCAACACAGTCCTACTAGTACGAAGAGCAGCCACTGAAGAACATCAGAATGAATACTATTACGTCATGTAACTATTTTTGGATTAAGGTACAAAGTCAACTGGAAACAATTTTAAGTACTACAACTATTTTACTGCATAAGTTTTCCTGACCACAAGAACTAGCTAAAGTCCAACAGGCTTATTAATTCAGAAGCAAACTGCACAGAAATGGCCACTGGTTCCAAAGCTAGTTTAGGTCCAGGAGCCACCTTCATGGCAAGGCATCTAAATCAGCAAATCCTGCCAGATCTTTACACAGGAACAGCTTCGTGTTTCTTCACTACCTTTCCAGCAAATAGGCAAGTAAAGCAAGGAGTCTATCAGGGCTGACTAGCCAGTCATTTCTGGCTTGGACTGGTTCCAAACACTGCTCCAGGCTGCAGCAGCTCTCAGGGTTCAGAGTGCAGTAAGAGGTAATAACAGGAACAGCAATGTGTTTCAGAGACCCTTCTACATCATATTTCAGTATTTCAGGAGGATTTATAAACCAAGGTTGGTGCCAGGGCTTGCCACCACACCCCCAAAGACAAATATGTCCATAACCCAAAGTTTGGTATATAAGCACCACAAAAATAGTCAATTACTGCTTTGCAGGAGATAACCCAATTTAGTAGGGCTGCATGGAACCAGATCTTGTAAGTACCCAAATTACCCAGCTCATGTTAGCTCTCCTTTACCCTGGAGAGTGGCACATATATTCATTTGACAGCAACATGCTCTCTTGCCTAGCCATACTCTTAATTTATTGAGTTATCCCTGTAATTAAAACTGTATATCAAATAATCATGATTTCAAGATATTAAAATTAATAACTTTATACCCAAAATATATGTAGGTCTCCTAGAGATGTTCTGTTTCACACAGCAGAATCAAGATAACCTTCTTCAGGAGTCACTCAGCTGCTGCAGATCACTAGCTGAAATTTATATTATTTACAATGCATATTAAATATGCATGCCTCTCAACACTGAAACATAGAAAAGTTTTCTCAGTATGGATATAGAATCTATTAAAAATTATTTTAAGGCAAGGAACTAAACCACATTCATATGCAGTGCATATGAAATCTAACCACTTAGTTTTAGTGCATATGAATATGTAAACAAAGACACCAAGATAATTTAAAGATCCCTAGTACGATAATTATTCAGCAACTCCAGAGTTTGTTACCTTCATGTGGACCTGGTTCATGACAAAACTGTTTTTCTTCCCAATTTGTTTCACAGTGATTCTCATTTATTAATTCCAAAAAGTAAAGGCTGACTTTGAGAGCCAACAAAGAAAAATACATCTACATGCATTTCCTAACAGAGTGCTTAATACCACCTGCCTAGTTTCCACAGATTTTATATACTTCAGCAGTTTCTGAGGCTTATCATGTGACAGATGTAATGTACTTCAGTGTAAATGCCTAATTAACACATACACACACACACTCACTCCCCTTCTCCTCCATCTCCAAGGAGGTAAATGTCTGGGATTCCCAAGTGTCCCAGTTTTTCAGGGTGGGTCAGCCTACACATCCCTAGATCTCAATACAAGTTGATATTCACTCAGCAGAGACAGTTATACTGAGTTGCAAGCTGCATTTCCCCCCTAATTCTTTTGTACTGCTTCAGAATTTATATTATAGGTCAACTCTTATAGATGCATTTAGAGCTGATCAAACCTAAGGAGCAATTAAAAAAACCTCAATGAAGAGAACGCTTTTGCTTGGTATACTAGATAAGATCAAGCATTGTTTAGACAAAGAAATCTAATCAAACAAGTCATTCTCCTTTTATAGCTCAAATCAATATTGCACATTGGAACAACATCCGTTGGTGTAAGTGGATTCACTTAATTGGCCCAAACTGCATAATACGCTCAGCAAGACAAATGACAATTAGCTCAACCCATAAAATAGGGCTAATGAGTAAATCCTTTGTAAGGTAACTAAAAAAAAAACACAACCACCTCAAATCTTGCCAGCACCACTGCCAAAAGAGACAGACAAAACAGAACAAAAACCCTGTGACATTTAACAGTCTTGAGTTCAAAAAAAATCAAATGGATGCAAAAAAGGTTCAAATTTACTGGTTTGCAAAAACACATTTTTCATGTGACTTAAGTGTCTTTAGCAGCTTCACACTAAAATACACACAGGAATAATACAATAAGTCTGAGCACACAGTGTGCAGTATCACACAGCCTTTAAAGTGCTGTCTGCAAAGAAATACTGCCACACGATTACAGCATTTAACCTTAAAATAAAATAATGGAAACATTTCTATAGCACATGAAAAACAGAACTGTGAAAGGCACAAATAGCATAACTATCCCATATTTTCCGTATTTCTTTTTACTCAGCATTTCAAAAACCTAAATAAAAATTTATGCAAATAAACAAGCCAATCTACAGAGTCGGTAAAAGTAGATTTCTCTGCAAGTCTATTTTAAAACATTTTAATTTGATGGCCCACAAACAGTTATGCAAGGACTATGTAAAACAATTCTTCAGTGGTCTTCAAACATGTTTTGGTGAAGGGTATTTACTTACAATCCCCTCCAAGTCTACAATGACCCTCAAAACAGCCCATCCATTAGCATCTGTGGGATTAGATCCCTGATTGGTGGACACCAGCTGAGAACAATAAATGTGAAAAAAAAAAATAACCCCCTTTCCTTTACTTCCCTGTCTTGCCCTTCAAGTTTGCCAGCTGGTCAAAACCTGAAGATAGCAATAGCCTCATTAACTAGGGGCCTCAAAAATCCACCAATTTCAACTAAAATTAAAATGAATGGATCCAGGTTGAACTGAACAGTCTTTAAAAGACAATATAAACCAGGAGAGGAAGACTGCATTTCTAACCAAGACTAAGAGAATGCACTTTTCAACACGCATCAAGATTTTCATCTGTTTGCACTCTCACTTATAAGCACTGATTTATTTTTATAACCTTTAAAAAAGAGAAAATAATCTCAAAATTGTCTCTCCCATGAACAAAGCTCTGGAACTTCATTGGCTGTTAATAAGACGCAATTTTACTTGCCTCATAATCTGGAAAGGATTCCCCACTGTACCTAGAGACCTGATCACTCCTACTGTGAAAAGGAGACCACATTAAGGCTGTCATGAAGTGATACTCAAACTGTGCTCTGCTTGCTGCAGCAAACAAGAGAATGCCTCCTGAGTACTGAGGACATTACAGATAAGAATCTAGAGTAGAGTCTTCTAGAATGGCTTTGGCTCCTAAAGTCTTTTCCCATATGCTTATTATTTGACAAGTAACTTCAGTGAAGCACCTTCTAGAACAATGGGGGAAAAGAAGGCTTCTCCATCAATTTTGTTACAAGTACTTCCTGTATTTTATCCTCCAACACAGCGAAGACTAGAAACAAGTACACAAGTTTGCTATTGAAAATTTAGCAGAATTAAATGGTTAGTTTGTATTGCAACCTTCCACGTTTTAATCAACATCAGTCAGGAACAATCAGTCTTTCTTTGGTAGAATCACTGAAAAAGTAGATCAATAGTCATCTTGTTTACTAGTCTACCTTTGGATGAACTGAAGAATTAACACAGGTTGAGGAATCAGGAGGGGAAAACCAGAATGTCCTATCCTCTAACTCCAAGTCATTGCATCAACAAAACATTTGCCACAATCTTGCAGGAAAAGCATTTCCCTTGTCTCTTTCTACTCGTGTCTCCCTTTGGTGGGGCAGCTAGCAAGTTACTTCACCCAAGTGAAGATCAGAGGCAGCACAGCCACTCAACACAACTTTTGCTGCTGTCTGGGGTGCTGTGAAGAAACAATCTGCAAGCTAGCAACTGCAGTCATACATCTGCCAACTGTTTTTATTTTGGAGCACGTTATCTAGACCAATTCTGCAGGAGTAACAGAATTTTACTTCAGAGCATACACTAACAATTTGGGAAGACACTTAAATCTGTTTACCAAAGGAAGAGTTGCAAGAGTTGAGCAATTCATCAGATTTATTTAGAGTAGCCCACTATACTGTCTGGATGCAAGAGTTTCATCTTTGGAGTATATGTGATTCTGCACCTTTAAGTGTTTTAGAAAAAGAAATAAGTTTTTTGTGATGTTAACAAAATAGTGATGCCCTACAGTGTTTTTAGTAGCCTCC
>NW_016690237.1:148337-180760 GCF_001604755.1 Lepidothrix coronata | reverse complement strand
TCAAACACATCTGCACCCACATGTCAGCCTTTCCCTAATGGAATCTCAGCTTCTAAGCACATTAGCAAAGCAATAGGACACATCTTTCTCATGCTGTTTCTTTTTCCTGCCTCTCCCAAAAACAAGCTCACCAAGCATGCTTCGTTTTGCTCTCCATAGGGGTAAGATACCTGGGAGACAGGAAAGCTACTATTTAGACAGGTCTAGGAAACAGTATCTCACGGTAGCAAGGGCAGTCAACTACACAACTTCCTATAGTAGAGATTTAGCTCTTAACTGAGCTAGATATCCTACAAGACATTCGGGATTCAGATAAAGTAGCTTAAACTGAGCCATATTACAAAGCAACACAGTATGCATTGGTAGCATGCTCCTATCCACCATTTTCAGCTTAATTCGTATGAAGCTCCTCTTTCAGATGGATGAACGCAGGAAACAGCCATTCAGATCAAGTCTACAGATGACAGGCTGCAGAAATTACTTCCAGCATCCACAGACAGCAGTAAACTTAGGGATCCCTGAAACCAGTTCCATGGTTGAGAGAACAGCTCACAGCAACAGCAAGGTGAATTCACAGCTACCTGGAATTGCAGCTACGCAACAGTATTTCAAAGAAAGGTGAGAAGGAAAATATGGACATCAGCTAAAGGCAACATATTCTGAATCAGTAGTTGGAAGATTAAAAAAAAAAATCAGAAACAAAAGATGCAGGCCCTACAGTGAGTTATGTTCTTCCCAGTGTGGGGACTAACTTCAGGCCCAAAATGAACAATATATTGAGACTTGCATTAAGTTTTATAGTATGCCTCACTTTAGGCATATACAAGATGCCACTCACAGGAGGATTCCACCCTTAAACTCTCCTCCACACTCAGTCGTAGCAATTGCAATGCTGCTGAGACAGATCAATGAACTGAACAGACCCAGCGGAAAAGTAATCTAAGGGGAGGGAAGACTAAACTTTTTCAGATCAGCAAGTTAAACCATCTTCCCAGCCACATGATCATCAGATCCAGTACAGTGAATGAATGAGAGGGGACAAGAGAGCCCGAACAGTCCTTTCAGAATTACTTTAGACTTACAGAAATTCAGACATAATAAGAAACCAGTTCTAAAATGCCAAATAATTCAAAGAAAATACCAGGAAAAACAGTTTGTGAGTGAATAAAGAATGCCTTCACTCACAGAAGGGGGAGAAACTTCCAGTGCAGGTTTTCTAAAACAAAGATTTTCCTTATGTCTATGCAATATATGCATGTACAATAGAAAATACATATGCACATGTGTGTATGTATACATGTACATACACAGACTCCTTAACCACTTCTGGGTACTCAGCGAGAGGGGTTTTACCACTGAGGCCAAGTACCAAAGCAGTACCTACAATAAATAAAAATTAAGACATAAAACCTTAAAATTATCATCATGGCCAGCATAAGATTATGTTTTAAGTGAAATTAAATAATTTTAAATGCCCTATTAAATATTGGTACTTAATAATAGGTTATTACATAACATTCATAAAAGTAGCACATTTTTCCTTCAAAATTCCACTAATGTAAACATTCAGAGTTCTAAAAATTATGCTTTGTTAGGTCTTCAATAAAATCGTTATTTCTACAAGAAAATTAATTCTCTGCCAATGTATTATAATTATTCATTACAGGATAACTTTGAATAAGATAGTCCTCCATATAAAACCCATCCTAGGTTTTTTTTACCCTCAAAAGTCTTCTTTTGAAAGATGAGTCAGCTCTGAGATTTCAAGATGTGGATGTCAAGATGAAGACTATAAAAACAGTGTAATGGAGAAGAAGCACCAAGCATGCTTGCTGTGGGAACTCACAGAACACAGTAAGCAGGAAGTCCCATAAAATCTACTTGTTCAGTAATTTTTCAGTAGAGGCTTACCTTTTTAAAAAAATATGACTTTTAGAAATCTGCCCATGCCAGAAATGTCATTGCTTCTATGCCGTCTGTTTGACAGTCACTTGATCACATTACAAACACAGTAAGAAAGCACAGAGCAGCATTTGTAACAAAACAGTCAACCCACCACTAACTCTTAGCCCTAACTTAGATTTTAAAAATGGTCTGTCAGTGTTTGCAACCCTGTATTCAAAGAAAGTTTAAGCAGATTTTGTGTAGTACTAGATAAAAATAATGACAGAAGACCCCAATGTCAAGTACATAAAGAATTACGTGTAAAAAATATATCCAGTAAAGGGGTACCAAAGTAGCTAACAGCCAGCAGGGTCAAGGACATCCAACAAAAAAAAAATAAAGTGCAGTTCAGCAGAACTAAGTTACAAGATTAATAGTTCGAGATGACTGCTAGACATGGCACAAGGTTATCTTTGCTTACAAAAAAATTGAACTAGGCATAAAATGTATTTCTCAGTTTCATCTTATGGTGTAATGCTTTTAGAAAAGGCATCTATTGATCAACAGACCACTACAGTAACCTCCATTCCATCCTTAAAGAGAACTTGTATGTCTATATTCTACAATGCCAAACATATTATCCATACATGAAGTGAAGCAGTGGGTATCTGGTAAATCTGAAAATGACTGTACAGACAAGTAGCTGGCTCACCAAGTCTGTAAGGACTATGCACAGCCTAACAAACAGGCAGGAACAGACAAGAAAACCAGCACTGCTCAAATACAATTTTCACACAGCTAATACCAAAACTGGACAACCCACAGATGCCAATGCCAGAATTATGTGATCCCACCCTTTTCCAGACCATCTGACAAAAATTTCTTCAACAAGGGTTTTTCTTTTCTTTACAGCCCTCAGAGTTCTGTCATGGCTATATCTCAAAGTGTAAAAATTTTATTTTAGCACGACCCTAGAAAAATCCTTGATTTGTTTGGGTTTTTTTAGATTATTGAGTAGTTTCCATAACAATGTGTCCACCTCCCGACTTATTTTCTATGAGGCACACTTTTCCATCTTAAGGTAACTTAGGGATAGCAAGTAGAATCTTACTCTCCGCTGTATCCCCTTAATCTCAGACGTTATTATTTCAGGATATCAAGCAGATTTAGTTTAAAAACAGTGCATGTATTGAGGAAACAGGTCTTGGTATATAGAAGAGCATTCTTCACAGGACACTATGAAGTTCCTCCCACCAAGAGTTTAAGCACAAATCTTGTTCCAATAAACTAAACAATAGTAAAGTGTCAGGTCTTCCCCCACACCTACTTCACCCCCTTCTACAAGAAGCTACCACTTCTGGGATCCTCTTTTTTGAGGCAAGAATTTAAGTGCTAACTCAAATGCTCCCATTCTTCACCTCTGAACGCTAACTAAAAACTATCAAAATAACTTAATTACAGTATCATAAATACATGTGACTTATACATATAAATTCTATAAATAGATATTTAAATATATCTTAATATAAACAGATCTTAAATATTGCACACTTAGTCAATGTTAAATATATTTCATATGGTAAAAAGAGATAATTACATTCAATATAGGCAACACAGACACAACACTGAAGGAAAGAAACAACCTATTTCTGCAAGGTAACAACTGTTTCCATTTAAGAGAGGCACAAATTTTTGCATTCCTCACAAGATATAGATAATCTTCACAGGTTTAATAAATTAACTAAATCTTATGAATAGTTTTATAAGTCACTGGAGCAAATCTGTATAAATAAATTCCTTTAGTTTTGACTAAACATTTTAAAATGAATGTTTTAAAAAAGCCTGGAATTAAAAAAAAAAAAAAATCTTTGAAAGTTGCATAGAATCTACATAGCACAGCAACACATGCACTTACAGAATATTTCCTTCTAAATCCTCTTTCCTGTTAGCATTTAGGTTTGGGTTTTTTCCCCTCCAACCTGCTAAATAAAGTCATATTTCCTGCTGACAGCAAATGATTGGTTTACCTATAACTCCAGGGGGTTTAACTATCCATCCTTTAAGAAGCTTTGACAGTTTAACCTGCTGAGCTCACAGCACCCAAGGGAGGGTCTTACTTGCAGTTTTACTTCTGCTGCTGCTGACCACTAATACTGACTCCACAGATAATGGATTTCAATAACAACCTCCTACAGGTTAACACTTTGGGTACTAGCCACAATACTGCTCTAATTAAGCTAATACATGAAGGTTACAGTTTGGTAGAAAGTTGTATTAAATTTGGCAGTGCTTACAATAGCAGGAAAAGTGCACATGGTCACCTGTCCACTAGCTCTGGGATAAGTGTTCCTACAGATACAATTCAGCTGGTTTATGGGTTTACACAACTTTTTTAAGGTGAGCTCAATTTATTAGTTCCATGTCCTCTAAATATTAATTTTTCCAGCATAACTGACAATTTCATGAGGGTATGAAATGGATGCCTCTAACCATGCTGGGCAAAGAATTTGTCTACCTGGCATATAAATAGTCCATGCACTACAGTTAGAGGGTATTGGGTTTGGTTTTTTACTTTACGAGGCCTGGAGCATACTGATAATGGAAAATATTAGCAATTTTATTTCTTTGAAGCCAAGTTGCTAACACTGAAAATCAATTTTATATTTTAGCAAGCTATTTATTATGTAAAATTTTAAATATGTTAAAAACATCTAGCTGAGAGTGGGAAATAATTCATATTTACTGAAAACAAGCATTTGACAAAATACAAAAAACTGGAGAGGCATATGCTTAAATGCATTTTTCAGACTATGCACTTAGTTACTCTTTTTCAACACAGCATTTAAAAGCACACGTGCACGTCAAAAACAGAGGGGGGAAAAAGGTTCTTTGTTAAAAATCTGGTATTAACTTTACCTGCAAAAACACCTATTCATTAGATTTTATTTTATTTTTGGTAAAGTACACAATCTGACAGACACTCTACCAAGTAATAATGAAGCAGCATGGGAGCCATTTAATATATTTCTTGATTAACTCATTGCCTGTCCAGTTCTCATTCAGACATGTGCTCACATGTCATAATCGTCATAACTCCCATCATCCCTACAGTTAACACACAAGCTCCTTGATTAGTGCACAAATCCCAAACGAGCCATTGCTAATGCTAAATAATTCCCTTCAGCCTCCTGCGACCATACCACAGGCTCTCCAATTAAATATAATGTCTCTGATGAGCCATATTAATCCGGACAAATTCCTGCCTGAGATTCTAGCCCACTCACTTCCTCTAAAGAAGCAAGTGAAATAAAAAGAGGAAAGCTGTGTACATAAAAATTAGCCAGAAGAATAGATTTGCCATGAAGCTTCAATTAGAAAACTTTGCAGTTCCAGTTATGCTATTCATGGAGGCATCCGTGAAACTGGTATGTTAATACAAGTTTACTGATAAGTGACAATGAGTAAATTACCATTTTAATAATTGAAAAGCAAGCATGTAAAGCAGATAGCTTTTCAATCAGTTAATTACAATTAGCAATATCTAATCACATGTGATAAAATTAACTCAGATCACTTGCTGGTGGTATAGCAATTATATTCAGCTGGTCTTGTGCATTAAGCATCATTTGAAACATTGGCATAGCTGTGCACACCCACACAAAAGGTTTTCTCAGGTTATAAAAATATTGCACTAATGACCCATACATAAAAAATTCAGAACTTGTACCAAGAAACTACCATGCCTATTAAAGGCCTGCTGCAGTATCACAGATTATATGGTGAAGTCCACATTTTTAAAGATATTTACATAGGTATCAAGCAACATTAAAATATTTTAATAATAGAAAGGAGCCAGTCATGGATCAAATATATAATAGCCAAATTATAGTAATCTCCCCAATTCAAAATGGGAAGAGTCTCTGGAAAACCTAATCTTTCCAGTGAACACCACAATTCCTTAACATTTAACTCAAAATTGCTGCCATTAGCTGGAAATTGACTACTCAGATTTTATAAAAATCATAAGGAGTTCCCATGATTCCTATAGAGTCTAATGTCCTTAACCCTACTGCTGACCCTCTCACTAGAAGAGATATCAACAAAGGACATGTAAATAGACTGTTGCAGAAGTATCCTCTAGTAGTTTAAAATATTGCTTGCAACTGCACAAATTGTAAGATATTCAAATAACCCCCATGAAATTTTGATAAGCTCTTCCCCAAGGTCCTTGCACCTTCATCCTTACACTAATGCACTTCATCTTCATTTACCTGATCATTAGTTTCCAGTTTGTTCAGCTGGAAACCAACACACACTAATTACTTTGACATCACAAAGTCCTATCTGTCTTCACCACCTCCCCAGACAGCAGGGAGAAATTATCAAGGGTAGGCATGATAATATCCTGATAAATGATGATTCACATCACCTCACTGTCAATCATCCAGAAGTGCTCACGCAAGATACCACTCAATCTCATTACTGAATCCTAGGGCTAAGAGTACAATACACACCAGGAGTCATATTTCAAACAGCAGGCCACCTGGATAAGATGCAGCTCTTGGAGATTTTCATGAATTTTGTTGGCTTTTTGTTTTAACATGGTAAATGTCAAATATTCATCCATTTTACCATGTGTGTATAGGCTGGCAGAAAAGGACATGCTGAAAAGCAAGGCAATTCATCTTGAGGGTTCAAGTGAGAAAAAATATCTAGGTTCTTCAGAGGGGAGAGGAGGAGGACAGGTAAATTTCCTTAATTTAAGAAGAAAATTCATCAGTCTATCTGAGGTTTTAAAGTTCAGTTTAATGATTTAAGTATCCTTCCTGCTGAAACAATCTAAATGTATTCAGAGCTCCGAAAGAAGTAATGCCAGCTTTGAAACTCATTGACAGAGGCAAAGTTCACTTTTTCAATGACAAAAAGCAGATATTCATAAAAGCAACGTTCTGGTTTAATAAATAGCTGATAGGGAGTGGGGGATGGGAAGGATGTGTGTGTGTGACCAGCCAAGGAGCAAAACAAAAATTTAGTAGAAGCTGCTTCCTCAGAAAATATCAACTCTTTCCCTACTTCCAAAATAATATTGTCCTTCCATCTCTCTCAGTTCAATTACACATACAAAGCAACATCCAACAGATAAAGACGAGGACTTGCTATCCAGCAGAAGATCTAAGAGTTGCTCTTTATGCTAAGGAATGAGGAGGGAATAACACATATGACCATCTCCTAGGTCTGTAACACACTCCATTTTCTTGCCCAAGAGAATCATGCACCATGGCTAAACTTGCACAATGATTGATCGTATTGTTCAATGTATGGTGCATCACTTATAGAAGAGGTGAGGGAGAAAAAAGGAAAACAATACTGAAAGAATGTGGGGGGAAAGTGTGAGGGAATTCCACAGTCATGTGTGGTATGTACTGTCAGGGAGAAGAAAAAATTAAAGTCAAAACTAAAGACCAAAAATTAAGAACACTACAGAAACAAACAAACAAAGAGCAAGCAAAAAAAGAAGAAAGTACAAAGACGCACATTCTACCATTGCACAGCATTTTTCTGGCTGAAGACATTTTAAACACTCAATCCCAGTCAGAGCAGCAGAGCGCTCTCTTGCAGGTATGGATGATACTGTTACAGGCATGCTCGTTCTGCATCCAGCGGCTGCCAGCCCACACAACTGAGTCTGAACTTGGCAGGAACCCTCACACACACTTTCTTGCACCTCCGCTGCCCTAGACTGTTTGAAATATGATCACAGGCTCACAATGAAACCCTTGTCCCATTTCAAAGTACTCTCCTCCTGTGGGGCTACAGGGGACAGGCAGCAACTTACAGACTCCTGTTCAGATAATGTTAACATAACATTTTTCAAGGAGAAGCTCAGAGGTTTCTCCTTCAAATGTTCTAAACGTTCTAAAATATATGTAAATGCAAATATAACAGAAATGCAAAGCTCCATAAAAAACGCTGAATGAAGTCATTTAGGTGTGGCTGCACTACCTACCTGACACATACACTACTCAAAGTCTACATTTTAAAGCAGGTGTGAATCACTAACAAAGTTCAAAACTGAAGAGCTCTTCATAAGCTTCCTGTCAAAATACTCAAGCTAAGTAAAGACAGCTTCTAGTCTAAAAATGCTTACAGATTTCCTACTCTCAAATCTGTGACCCACACTCCTCACCTCTCTGGCTTATCAAACATACCTTACCAGCCTTATCTATCATGCTAAGTACGATACACAAATGATTCTACAACAACTTGGCCCAGAAAGGTTAAACACCATATGCTTGGCCAAGAGAACTTGAAGCATTTTCCCCTTAAGAACCAAAGAGTCTGAAAATAAAACATAACCTATTTGCTCTAGCACATCAAGCAGGGCAAAACTAAGAGCAGAAACAGAGAACCTTTTTCCACTGAAGGCAACCTCAGTGCTTTCCTTCCCAGCTTTAGAGTAGGGCTGCTAGGGAGGGAACGAATAATGAGTATTTTACAGAAGTGGAGCGCTTACGAGAAAGGAAACAAGCAACTCTACAAAGTATCACTCCAAACAAGCTTCAAAGTTACAAAATTTTAGAAATGTCATTCAATTATGAAATTCATATATAAGTGTGTTTTCATTTTAACTTAAAAGCAAGCAGCCACCTTCATCCCAGGCTAACACCTTTGGTTTCTTAAAGAGCACATGATCTGACTATTTGCACTGTGAGAAGGCCACTGTTGGCTTAACAGCATGAAGGCATACAACAGAAATTTTTTCTGCAGAAAGAATACTGGTGCAGGGAATACACAGGCAGGCATGTCTGCCTGTAAAATGAATTTATGAAAGTTAATGTGTTAGCTTTACTCACAGGAATCTGAAGGCAGAAAATTATAATAGTGATTGTATGCTTCAGTTCAGCTGATGGAAATAAATGACACACCAGCAGTTGAAGACTTTCTTAAAAGGGCATATCTTCAAATCAAAAACTTTGTTTAAATTTCTTTATATTAGAGCTATAACAACTGCTTTACAAAAAAAAAAAAAATCTTAACACAGTGGTGCCACTTCTTGAATCTCAGTAGCCTAATTAAAAAAAATTAGCTTTCACAACTAATTGACAGAAAAAAAAAAAACCACATTTGTTTTTGTTAGCTAAATTGGAAAAGAATTCCCCATAGAAAGAACAAAAAAAACTGGCACAGAAACAAACTTTAATATCAGACAAATACTGAGATGGACACATTAAGATATAAAAACCTACACCTTTCTCTTAAGTTATTGAAGTTAACTTGCAGTAGAATTACAATACTTCCTCTAAAGGGAAAAAAAAAAAAATGGGAAACTGCTGTCAGCAAGCGTCACCACTGCAGAATTCACAGTCTATAAGTTTATCTACCAATCTTGAGCTCCAGAGATACTGAACAGGAAGCATATAACAAAACTTCAGGCTCAATTCAACCCATATTCAAGAATGGTACTAAAAACTCTTCAAAACATTCAGCAAGTAGAAATTAAATACAAATTGCATTTCAACAGTAACTGTATCACGAGTAAAATAAAATCATATTTACTATTCAAATTCAGGTTATTATCCAAAAAACCTCAATCATTCATACATTTAAAAATCCCACATTAGTCAAAACTTTGCATTTACAGAGAACAGTAACGTATTTAAGGTAGCAACAGACCCTCTACATACTGTTCTTTTATCAAATAAAAGCTAACATTAATCTAAAAACATGAAAGAACATTAAAATGACAAAATACAACAGCAAAATCCATTAGTACTACACTTGTGTAAAAATAAAGCTTTGAATTCAGCATTTAATTACTGCATAAAGAATCACCAACTGCTGAATTTATGAAGTATTACATACAGTATTAAAAAAAGTCTTCTCAAATCAAAAGTACAAGAGGTGTTAGAGTGGTTTCCACAGTTCTCCAAAATTTTGCTATGTTTAACAAGGCAAACAACACAAGCGAACACACAAATAGTTAAGTTTCAATCTACCTAAAAGTTAGGAGCAAGCAAAGTAGAGAAGAAACAACAGAACAGCACTGGGTTTTCAAATCCCAGCAGGTGGTCAACTGTGGCAGACAGCGAAGCTTACCAAGCCCAACCATTCTACACTTCATTCTCCTTTATAGAAAGGAAGGTTCACAACCCCAGGATCTGGTTTTATCAGGCAATAGCACTAAGTCATCCACACTCAAAGGCGCTTGGGATCATTTCTCACAGCACAAGTAAGTGACCAAAGAAAATGCCAACAGGCAGGCCAAGCCAGGCAGGCTTCCAGGACCAAGCTTTCACTGCACCATGCAGCCAACCTGCCAAGGTCCTAATGCTACAGAAATGTCACAGTACCTAAAACTTGTTATCACAGCTGGTTTGGGGGTTTTGTTTTGTTGATGTGGTTTTTGTTTGTTTGTTTGTTTTTTTGCTGCCCCCTCCCACCCAACCTATCGCTGCTTTATTTTTGAAGCTTTTTTTTCCTGTTAGTCTACTACACATTCCAAGTACCAGCTTCTCACCTCCACAGAGCACAAACATTAGCCAGGCACTACCATTACCTTCATTATATTCAGGAAAAGCCTTTACAGAAAAAAAAAAATGAAATATCAGGCTCAGCAAATTAAGCTTTTCTTGGGTTCAGGAGCATTTCTAGGGGATTGGCAGTTCCAACACTTAACTAGCTGCATCCAGAAGAGCTAGTTAAGAGCAACAGCTGTGCGTGTTGGAACAAAACCATCACTTGAAAGTTGAAGTGAAGAGCTTTGAAACAGCTAAAGCACCACATGCAAAACTGAAAAACATTAAGCACAAGAATAGCAAAATTATGTGTCTTAAGAAAGTGTCTTAAACATGAGCTATTATTAAACTTCCTGGACATTATTCTCAAAATTTTACATGCAACTTTTTATTAAGAGACAAGTAGAGACTTATATGTACTTTCATTATTCCCTTTTTATACCCTCTCAGAATCACATCAGTACTTTGATAATTGCATATGCCAATGAAAACCTTCGCTGAAAAAAGCTTCTCCAGAGCTGAACTTGATAGTTCTGCCATGGGTGAAAAGAAATTTTAAAAAACATCCCCCAGGTTAGAAAAAAAAAGCCACCCACACAAACAGGTCATACTTCCATAAGCATCTAAATTATCTGTGAAGAGGCATTCCTTTTCCCATCAAATATGATGCAATAATCTTCGTTCGCAAAGCCTAGCCATGAATGATGCAATAAGTGGTCAAAGAGACAGTTTCCTTCTTTCATGTTGCATAACCAAGGACTATTGACTAATCATGTATTTGCCCATTTGACAACAGAATACAAATTAACTTAGTCTGTTTACTTGAGTTCTCTCCAACCTTGTGAGCTTTTAAAACAAGCAACAAACAAAAGTGAACAATAATTGAGGATGGATGGGACCTCTAAAGAGCTGATCAAATTTTTCTATCACTTAGTAGTTTACCTAAGTTGACTAACTCACAAATTCAGCTACTAAGATACTACAGAACACCAGTAAGAGTCCTGGTAAAGCCACAGTAATTGATATCTACTGCTCTTTTTGGAGCAGGTCACATCAAAGACGGGCCACCAGATTAGCCAGGCACAATTTGCCGCAATAAACTCACGTCGACTGCTCTCAGTCATTCTCATACTTCATGAGAACAAGACACAGCCTCCAAAAAAATTCACACCATGTTTTTTTCCAATTACTTCCTGTAGTTCTCTGGATCAAAGAAACAGTTATCCCCTTCCAGTCATCAGGATGCTCTGACAATACTGACATTTCAAAGATGGGAGAGAACACTCCCATAATGAAATCAGCTCATTCCTTCAATCCAGATGCATGCCATCCCTCCCACAGACTTTTCTATGTCCCAATTCACTTACATAATCCCATTTGATCTTTTCCTACTGTGAACAGGGCTACACTTTTGCCTGACACCGCAACCAGGCTCATGGACCTAGGAGGCCAAGGAGTGGACCTTCCCAGTACAAGCCAAAGCAAATTAGGTACTGAGTATCTCAGACTTTTCCATACCCTTTGCCATTATCAGGTCACCTTGCTCAATGAGCCCTCATTTTCCTTTTCCTTTGCAAAAACTTCCTGTCACCCCTTCAATATGTAGTCAACACCAGCAGAGCTTTGGCTTCCTTAATTATGCCCCTGCTCACTCTGGGTAATTCAGCTCTGCCTTCATCTGCTCCATATTCACTTTCTGCATTTGAACTCTGCTCAGGTTCTTGTGCTTGTAGAAGATTACCCCTGAGGATCAACAAGCTCTCTTGGGCCTCTCTGACTTACAAAGCAGTCTTCCATGAGATCCTGGCAAGCAAACCCTTGGCTAAGGCAAAAAAACCCTGGACTTCTGAAGTCCATGGTTGTGATTCTGCTGTTTGTCTTGCTCCTCTCAGAAACCTAAACCTCACCATTTCAGAGTGGTCCTAGGGCTTCACATCCCTGATCACTTCTTTCCTTTTTCTAAGAGGTCCAGCACAGCATCTCCTCTGGTTAACTCAATCATTTGTGCCAAGAAACAACTCTCCACACAGTCCAGAAGATTCCTCAAGTGCTTTCACTCTGTCTTTCCAGCAAGTATCAGGATGACTAAAACCCCACATGTGTACTAATGTCTTGGAATCACAAGGTTTCCTTCAGTTTTCTAGAGCTGGCTTTATCTGCTTCTTATTCTTGATCAGATCTATGGCATTCACCACAACATGGCCTAGTGGCAGAAGTCACAGCCTCCCCTATACTGAAGTTCTCTGTCCTCCACTCATTCAGCACAGTCTCTTGCAAAGCTCTTGGCTCTGCAGCTTCTCTGCAAAGAGCCTGTCAGTCTGTTTAGTCCTTCCTGATCCTGCACATCAACTCATCTCCTCCCTGCAGCTCCTTCACTTGCAACTCAGCATGCGGACCAGAGCACAATCCACAGGGGAACTCAGCACCCAGTCTCAGCCTCAAATGCCCGGCAGAAACACCAAGCATTTGATAAAGCCCAAGACACAAAAGACCACAGCCCTGCTCTTTCCATGCACTTTTAAATATCAACTTATGACTGCTAGAGAGATTTATGATTAACACATGTTCAGCTACTCAAAGACACTCTTCTTCTACTCTTACAATATGGTACCATAAGGAATTAATGAAGGCATGGAACAACTTTTGCAGTGAGTATCATAAGAAAGCAGTCCCCAAATTTAACTATGATTACTTTCAAAGCATCCCTTGAAAATACAGCATTGATACCATCCAAGAACAGACAAATAACTATTAAAAAGTCTTAAGAACTACACACAGATTTTTATATATCCATGTTAGTGAAAAACAAGACAAAATCAAAAGCATTCCCAAGTCCTTACCAAAACATACAGATTTTCATTAATTAGCCATTAGACATTCATGTGAACAAACTTAAAAGAAGCCTTTTAACATCTTTCAGGATCTCCACAGTTCAGCATGATGATAGAGCATTAGAAAGAAGTAGTCCAAATAACAATCAGTTTCACACATCTGACAAAGTACCACTTTGTGTGGGACCACATGACAAACAAAGCCACTCAACGGGAGAAATCTGGCTATTGTTGTTCTCAGGAGACAACCACTGCCAAGGTAAATAAAGATATAACCCCGTAATAACTGTACTGAGGTGGGTCACCTGATTCTCGGGAAAGTGCCTGTAACATACTTAGATAAGAATCTGCCAAAAAGTGCCAACTAACAAGAGCTGGAAGATCACCTGGTGACATCTGTTTTTATGCACCAACACACACCAAGACGCATCAACTGCACTTCACTGTATGATAGCTGTATGCTCTAAGAGAGCTATGGGACAAAATCATAATCCAATATTACAAAGAAATTGTACAGTCAAAGGGATACAAAACAAATTTATGATTTCTCAAAAGGCTTTCTCAGACAGGCATTAGTCTAGACTAAGATTTCTGTATTATTGCAAAAAAAAGGTCTTTGAAGATGAAAGGAAGAGTACATCATGTCTTTAGTCAGGCAGCTCGGACTACTTATGTGGAAGAAAGAATGTAAAGAACTGGTTTTTTTCCTCTGCTCCCACCTTCCAAAGCACTATGACTCACTGCCCCCAACACGTATCATCAGTGTCACTCTGAAACTATACCTGCTTCTCAGATTAATTCATAATGCTTCAGGATACTACACACAGAATAAAACATATGAAAACAAAATTACAAGAGATCAACCTTACAGACATGCTTCCGGGACAGTGATGTTCCCTTACTACAAAAAGCAAACAAGGGAGATGACACGCTGTTGCAAGTTTGTCAACAGCAAAGCCCACATTAAAAGCAGTTTCACTTTCACAACTGTCAGTGCCCTACTTTACAAGGCCAGTAACATTACAGGTCAACAGGTGAGCTGACATTAAACACCAGCTACAAAGGGACTGCAAGAATTCATACAACGCTATATATCAAATTGAAGTCCAGGAATGAAACTGAGAGCACTGCCCAATTAGCACAGCAAGACAGAGACAGAAACTAAGAGGTACTGTACCTAAACCTAATACATGCATCTCCATAAATCCAAGTTACCACCCAGTACAGCTATTACCTTGCACCAACTATTCAAACACTGACTATCATTCTCCCTCTATAATAAACAAGATACATAAAGGTTGGAGGTGGTTGGTTTCAAACAACTATGAAAGTATGTTAGTTGATACCTATAGATAATTCAGTGGTAATAAAAAAAGGTATCTCAAACACATCCTTTTTACAGTGTTACCTTGTTGAAAGCAAACAAGTGACAGATGCTTTTTGTGAACAAGTAGAAGAATATAACCTAAAACCACAATATCCATAAAAGTGACATGCATCTGTACCTTATATCTTGCAAACTGCACCTTCACTTCATTTCCTGTCTCCAACCTTGAGTTTTTCAATCTTTCAGGCCTTTCATAAGCAAGTCAGTTCCTTGTTTAACACTCTTCCCTAGAAAAAAAGTACCAGGATCCCATCCACGGAATCACAGACTCCACAATACCCTAGCAGCTAACAATCTAAGAAAGTATCTGGCTTTCAATACCACGCTTCTTACAAGGATCTTTTAACACGGCTCTGCTTCCTAATCCAGTTTTCACATAGTATGAATCTGTATCTCGGATATCCTATTTCCTTCCCCGTTCCCTTTTCCCCACATCCCACACTGGTGGGATGTGTGATGGGACTAACTCAAAACATTAAATCTACAATGTCTCTCAAAAGGTTAATCAGGTATTCTCCTTGTTCCCACCCACCTGTCCTGATGACATTATCTTTAGCATTCATTAACCTATGCAAAGAGTCACATCAGCCTGCTGATCCACATTTCTTTCTTTTCTTTTCTCCACTGTTCTCCTAGAGATAAGCAGCCTGGATCCACTTAACAAAAGGCTGCACAAGTAGTACAAAAGTGTAGGTACACAAAAGATAGCAAGGTAAGAAGGGGAGAGAACTACTCTTAATCAGCACCATCTTACATGAGTTGGAAAAAGTCATTTTCTAAGTACTTGTGAATGTTATTCACAAAAAACCTGCCTCATCGGGTCTATCTCTGTCTAGAAGTGATCATTATAGTAAAGGGAAATTGAGCCCAGGGCCTGCTCACCAGTATTTACACCCACACAGACAAAAAAAGAGATAGTATTACCAAATAGTATCGCTCATTAATAGTGCCCGAAAACAGATCATCTGTGAATAACCACAACCACAGCTGATAACAAACATCACAGCTGGGACAATATAAACCACAGGAACAGCAGATGTGAATCTGCACGATGAAATATTTGCTGCTGAGGACATGGTTGCAGGATGAAGTTAGGAAAGCGACAGAACACTCTCAATGCCTCAAAGGAGGAGTCATCCAAGGGACCTTCTGCTCTGTCTCCAATAGAGTGAGACAGAAACCATGCTGCTGCAGTGCCTCTCTTACAGAGCAACATGGTATATAACTATCTTTTTTTTTTTGGTCAACTGACAATGTTTAATTGCATTAAAATTACTATACACAGCACTTTCCACCACCACCCCTAGAAAGTCTACAGTTCAGCACAAGCATAACAGACTACAACAGTGCTCCTTATAGCCAATGAAAAATTGATTATTTCCTCATCAACAGCACCTCCACAAACCCACACAGTTTCAAAGCAATGATACACTTTTAAAAAAGAAAAAGCAGACTGTACTTGGCAGGTAAGATGCAATTCTCACACTCCTTCCACAGAGATATTTCCCCTCCTGGGATGACCATCACCTGCATTCCTCATGCTTTACAAAACTGTTCAGTAGTTCACTCAATAAAGCAGAGACAGGACAGCAACATCACCTCTGCCACATGTGGTGAAGAAATAAGCAACATGTTGCTCACTTTTGAAACAGGAGGCAAATACTTTGAAGGAAGAGGAGAACAGCAACTGCAAACCTGACCCTAATGTTTCCTTGGTGTGATCTGACATGTTCCTGTTCTGCATATCTTGCAAACAACACCATGTATGAAGAGTGAATTTCTCCAGACAGGACATGGAGGCAGAGTCCATTCTATATACCCTTCGCAGCAGCCTGGGAATCGTGTGTTTCAAAAAGGCATTAAAATATTAGTTTCCTTTTCATATAGGTACTCAAACAGATCTCTTCAAGTTATCTGAGCACAAAGCCCTGAAGTGCCATTGGGATACAATGAGCCATCAAAATTACTGAATTTCTAGTTTTGTAGCAGATGATGGAAGAAAGCTTTGTACATTTTAAAGATGTAAACAGAAAAAAACAAGTAAACAAGAGTCTGGACAAATGTTAAGACCTCTAAGTTAGTTACAAGTAAATGAAACTCCTCAGTTTTGGATAAACTTCCACTTTTCAAACTAAAAAAAACACAAAAAAGTTTAGATTAAAACTTAAATGCCAAATTCCTCTGCAATATTTACTTTTGCCACCTAGATTTCTTAAGAACAAAAGAACTTGACAGCATCCCATTAAGCTATAAGGAAGTCTTCAGCAGAATTCTAAGTTTCTATTGTTTCAGCAAAAAGTTCATCTTGCTCACCCAAATTCATTCGGCTCAAAACAGACTTGGTAGAGAAGCTTACATTCTTCTTCAGCTTTGCAACTTTCTTAAATGAGATTTTCCCCAACTTCCTTCTGAAAAACTGCCTCAGACTCCAAGTTTAAAAAAAGAAATAAACTCAGGAAAGGAATACAGATCTTCTATTTCTAGTTAATTTGATTTTTTTCAATTTTCTGACACTGAAAAAGACTACAGTTTTGGGAGAAGAGCTCAAATCTGTGCAATTACCTTTACACCAATAAAAGCATTTGCATTACTTTTTTTTTGTATTATCTAGCAGAACAAGATTTAGAACAGGCAATTTAATACAATAACACCTGAAGTCTTAAGTGACTGACTGAAAAAAAAACTTATATGAAAGAAGTATAACTAACTGCCCACTACTCTGTTAAGTTTTAGTAGTTTACATTACTTTCCCATGGGATTTTTTCAGTCATTTATAGTTCATTGCTTCATATGGCTATAGAATCCCTGCTGTGTTAAAAAATGCCAAGTAAAATTATATCTCATTCACTGCTTTATGCTATACCTTCTTTTGTTCAGATCCAATTAGTGAAAGCTTGTTCTTCATTTATCATACTTTTAGCTGATTACATTAGGCATTACAATAGTTCTCTAGCTTTCCTTGACAATGTTTGCACCATCAGTGTTACATTTATGGTTGAGGAGGCTCTTTCATCTTAACCCTCTATTCCAATCAGTTCAGGGGGAAAGAGTACATACGATTACTCTTGTTCAGCTGAAACTTCTTTGCTTGTTTTCTCATATCAAAAATAATTCCACTAGATGTTTTAATTAAAAAAATAATCCAAATTCTAGTGGTCCTTCCCCACTTCACCTAAGTGTAAAGAATATTTTGAAAGTTGAACACTGAAGTTAATAAAACCCAGCATTTTGAACAGTATACAAGTTTTTTCCTCTGCTTTCCCCAAAATAACAGATGTAATAAAAAAGTATTGGTCAGGATTTTCAAGACCCTAAAAGCATCCATTATGACCTACTTTTTTTCAAAACATTCAGTACCACGTGAGCAACTGTATGCTCCATGGGGGTCTCAGGAGCCATTTTGTCAGGTTGTTTTCCCCAACCACCACAATTATTTTTACGTCAGGACAATTGCTAAAGCAGCAGCTTCTCTTCCACAGCACAACTAACTTTAGACGTAACTTTTTTTCCCAGTTCACACATGCTCTCACCTCCACAAAGATAAATGCAATTCAATCCCATTTAATACCATTTCCAGCTATCTGTAATTTTGCATTAATATAGATGCATCCAAAAGTCTCTGAAGTCACCCATCTCCTTTTAAGTTTTGTTAATGCTCTCTTCACTATCACTGTAAAAATTTTAATCCATAAAAATTTTTCAGATCTTTGGCCATTTTTTAAATTAAGAGCACAAGCAGTGTATTTTGTTCTTTGTATTTTCCCTCTTCAGGTAAGCTTTATTTGGCTCTTGGCAGGTTGTTCAATTTTTGCAACATTCCCAGTTTATAACAGTCCTCTCTGCTGCTTCCTGATCATAAGGGCAAAGTTTTAATTCCTTGAAATGAAAATTCCTTTATGCTCTGATAGTCTAGTAGCCAGTTTTATCTATTAATGATAAGTATGTCAAAATTAATATTGCTCTAACAGCATATTCAAAACATTTGCCCTGGTGCTCTACAGAAACTAAGTCTGAAGACCAAGAGAAAGCAGTTTCATGAAAAGTTTACTTGTATTTCAGCTATTCCCACCACCTCTATTCAGCACCGTAAACTCCACAAGGATTTCAGATAATTTTTAAATTTTTAAAAAAATGAAAGAAAAGTTGAATATTCACCAAAAAAACCGCACCAAAATAAAGCTCTAGGATAAGATTACTCACTAGCGAGTCTTACACTACCTGCATTCAAAGACGATTATTTTAAGACTGTATACCATTCCTATCCAAACACCAGTGAAAATGCCTGCTTGAGTCATTTATGCATATCACTGGATAGGGAATAAGTTAGAAGCTATTACTAAAGATATCACTGAATTGCTAGAAACCTTGGGACAGTTTTCTTTCTCCCCTTAAATATTTAGTGAATGCACTGAAGGAATTCTGCCTCACTTCGATTTCAGTTCTGTTTTCAACCAATATGACAGAAAGCCAGAGAGATGGAACAGACAGACTGGATCGCCCTCTTTTACAGTTATTTTTGTAACAATGAATTCATATTAAGAGCATCAGGCTACCCATTTCTCAGCAAGTAGCTATAGAGATGATGTAATCTATATAGCTACAGGTAATGTAATAAGGGGCCATTAGTACACCTCAAAGGTTACTCCACATTCTAAACAGAAAATTTATCTACTCCAATTAGTGCTATTTCTAAACACATTAATAAAAAAATTATTTTTGTAAACCATCCCTACCTGCTTTAGTCACCTAAAACCACATGCCACTGGATGGACAACTAGTTCAACTGCATGCCTTGACATTTATTTCTGCCTTTGGTTCAATGACCATCATCATCAGGGTAGCTGCCTATCATATTTGATGTCTTTGCAATACAAGTCATGAAGGAGTGAGAGATGCTCTGTCAAGCAGAAAATCTAAAGAATATTAACAACTCTTGCAGCATCCCACTGCTAAACAAACAGGTTTCTCCTAGCTCCTTGAGGACAGAGGTTCCTTTGGCAGGTTGCATCAGCTCCCAGGTTTGATTTCAGAGTGTCTGGGATTTCACTATGACTGGTACAACTGAGAAGACAGCTGTTGATGGATCCTGAACACAATTACGGGCAATTATGGTTGGATACTTTATGGTAAGCAACAGAGTCAAAGAATTTGGCCTCTGGGCTCATCTATCAAGATCATCCAAACTGGCAATCACACACATCACTGCAACGGGCCATGCCATTCCCACAATGAATAACTGGAGGTATCCAAGTCATTAAGACAGGCAACATCAGCTAAACTATTTCCAGTGCAAGCACACAACATAGTGATTAAAGGATGTATGGTAGACATAAACGATGTGTATAATTAGACCAAAAAACTAGCTTAGACTTAATACCACTTCCTTATTTTAAACATACAGAAGAGTATTTCAAGTAGCCTGCCTCTCATTTTCTTTAAATACTTGGAGCTTCAATGCACATAGCTACTGCTTAACCTTGCACAGATCAGTTTGATCAGTCTATAAGCAGGGATCTAAAGAGCTAAGCAAACACTGTCAGCCTTACAGCATTTATTAGTCTCGTCTCTTGTTCATGAACTCAGAATGTCAGCATCCCATTTAACACACTTAATGTTATCTTTATGAACTGCCATAAGTATATTAATGCATTTCTGAGATACCAGTTTGGATTTCCTTTCTCTCGTGAACTATTACAAATTAAAGATCCTATCTGTCTTTTAAAGCTAAGACAGCACTGTAGATCGAAGCAACATAGACACATTTTCAAATTCCTCTTTGTAATGCACTATTTGTACTCCCTTCCCTAAGGTCATGAGTTATACTTTTTCATGTCATTATACTTTTTCATGTCATTCTTACTCCCCCATTATGTTCTTCAATCTTTGTTTTTACTTACTGCTTTCAGATTTTTTTCATAGTCTCCAGATCGTAGAGTCCACACAATAAACAGACACGCTGGAGAGAAGACCAATTCATTTTCTCAAGTCTATTATGGACTGGTGAAAGAACATGTTTTCTTTTTTTAAACAGCTTTTTAAGTCTATTTTCAGGATGAATTCACACCAGTGAACAAGGCTATGCAGTGCTGCTAAACAGTCAATCCATTTATCCTAACAGCAGATATCATATATATAAGACGGAATTCAAGCATCCATCAGCATGCTTCGGTTTTACTAGAGGAATCATAGGTCATACACAGTAGTTTGTATTCATATTCACATAACCCTTGGTTTCCAAAAGAAATAGAATTTATCATGATGTCTGACATCTCCCCATTAAGAATTTCATTTCAGTCCTCTGAGCACTCACAGGCTACTACACTCTACCAGTTACAGCTACCAGTTGAAATCCAGACCAAGTATACTTTCCATTCACCTCAAACAAATTAATTACTTGGTATAAAAATCCTTCAGTAGAGCATTCCAGAAAGTCCCATTTCAGTCCCTTGCTCTATCTACATATGAACTGAGCTGGTCATGTAGTATTAGAACCACAAAGGAACTCTGACAAAAACACTGTCAAAGTCCAAAACTCCCAACAGTTCTCGCCTTTCACTTAACTCTGAAAACACCTAAGTTCTAACTACTTTCAGATTTCATCAACCATACTTCAGTTTTTCCAAAGTTGAGTAACTCAACACCTATATTCACAAGTCCTGTCCTGCATACAATACACATTTTTTTTCCCTGATGTCTTGTCTGAGTGACTTCTTTTATTAAATCATAACAGGGTTTTCACTCCCTTCCAGATTTCAACAAACTATCCTGGGACATGGGATTATCCCTAGCCATTTCTCCTGTAGTAGTTCTGCTGTAGTAGAGTGTGTTCTCTTAGTCAACAAGGATATGCAAGTATGACTACACTTGCTGTTATACCACAGAAGAAATTATCCCCCTATTCTTGCCATGAATGACTTCAATTATTTCTAAAATAGAGACTACGAGGACCTGAAAATGGGCAAGTAGCTAGACAAGTACCTTACTTGTCTGGAAAGTCATTTTACCACCTTCCTGCCATGCTGCTGAATATTCAAGGCACCTCAATATCCGAATCAAATGGAACAGCTCCAGTAGGCCTGTTCAGCACACCTGGTGGGAGAGGGCACTTCTCTGGGAAGGGGGAAGCAATGAGCTGGATTTACCAGGCACAGGAAAAATTTATACTAAGCTCTACACCATCTCCTAAGATCCACTTTTCATTGCCTTTTTTGTGTACATTAGCAAAACATAATTTAAGTGTCACTGCCACTCACAGTAGGTGCACATATCTGTGTGCACATGTATCTAGCTTAATCCACACAAAGAGGAAGGTAACATTTACACAAGCAAAACATAGAAGAGTTCACAGAAAAGATATGCTAAATACTTGTCTAATTCTCCCTCCAACTTGGTATCTCCACTCCGTTCAAGCACACAGAGGAAAAGGACATACAGAAAGATACTTCAGAATTGCCAATATGCTTACCATAATAATCAACAAACCTGCTGCAAATAAAAGCTGTAAGTCTTGCAGAATTATTAAGAACCCCATTTACCATTTGAATTCAAGTAGTACTTACAGCGTTGGCATCAACATCACTGTGTATGGCAACAGTTTTAATCCCCATCTTCTTACACGTTTTGATGACCTACCATATAAGAAGTGACAATTATGAATATTTAAAATACCAATAATGTAAGAATTAACTACAAAAAAAGAAAAAATTAAAAGACTACATACTTACTCGGCATGCAATCTCTCCTCTGTTGGCAATAAGGAGTTTTTCAAAAGTCTGAAGGGAAAAGAACAATAAGAATCTTGAGATATGAACAGAACACAAGTTTTTTCTCCCTCCAGAAACATGTATTCTTTTCTCCTCCACTTCCACTAAAACCATGGTTTATCCATGAGCTTGTAATTCTGAGATCACCTACTTTTAAAAGAGTTCTGCTGATTTAACAGTGATGATATAACAAACAGTATGCTTTACTAGATTTACCTAGCACACACACAGGTTTAGAAGAAAAAGGGTTTGACTATTCACACCAGCATTCTTTGGCTCCCCTTACCAGGCACTGTGCAGAAACTAGAACCCTACAGCAGCAGCTCTAGGAACCAGTCAAGTCCAGGGAAGAGGTGCAAGCAGGTATGCTGCCTCGCATCAGCACAGGTACATACTGGCAGTATGCAGATACAGTGCTGACAGGTACAGTGGTCAGTGCCCCTAATCAGTATAGATGACCCAGAATACAATACTCATCTGTTATGGGAGAACTTTAAAAGACATTCCAATCATAAGGAAGAGAGAATTCTCTCTACCTAGGGCATGGGGGGGTAAAAGACCAACACTTCCATGCTGTCCAGGCACTCCTGCTGAGTTATACCAGCTAGCCCCTACTTGTATCTGAGCCTCAGGTGAGGAACCTGGCAAAATCTTTCAATGCCATCATGACACTGTGTGGTGGGGAAAAAAAAGTGTTTTTTCTCCCTGGAGTTAAAAAAAAATGGTAACCCCCGAGGGGGTGGTGTCTCTCTTGGTGTTAACCCAATCAGCGCTCCTGCAAAATTAAAATACATCACACCAAACCAGAAAAGAAGGGTGATGTTGTAGTTGAAGATGAGAGTGGCCATGTTCTGAAGCCACGAGGAGAAGGGGCAGGAGCCCCGTTGGCGGCTGGGCCCCCCCAGCCCCCAGCTGAGGGGCTACAAGAACTTGGAACAGTGTTAAACTGGGCCGAATTCTGTAGCAGAGAGCTGGAGGAGTTTCTCCTCTGTGAGCAGCAGCAGGAGATACTGAAAAGCAGCGGCAGAGCAGCAGCAAACGGAGAACTGTGGCAGAAAACCGAGAGATAAGAAGAAACAGCAGAGGCAGTTTGCAGCCAAGCAGGAAGACACAGAGATCGCTAATGGAGAGAGAGAGAGAGAGAGAGAGAGAGAGAGAGAGAGAGAGAACTAAGCTCTACGGACAGACTTTCGGGGTAAGAACTGAACCAAGAAACCCCCAAAACCCCTTTTGAGACACCTCCTAGAGAGGAGGAGTGGTGGACTCCCATTTGAGGGGAGTCTTGGAATGCAGCAGTACTGGCGAGAGGAGCTAAGAAGCTCAGACGTCCCGGAGCTGGACTGGGATGGCCATAAGGAATGCGGGGGAAGTGGCCTGCCCCTCCCCCACTGCTGCTGCCAGGCTGGCAGCCTGAGACAGAGCACAGGAGCTCTGGTAGAACTCTTGAGGCAAAGGCTTTCAACTGAAAGCTGCCCGAGACGTTCTGTCTCAGAGGTAAACCCCCTGAGGAAAGGGACCGTCAGGAAGATCCCTGAACTTCGTGATATGACGTGGTGAAGCGAGCCTTCGCTTGGAGTCAAAGGGCCGAGATGAGACCCCCCTTGTGTATAATGGAAAGAGATCCAGCTACAGCTGCTGCATGGAAGAAGAGACACTGCTGTTCTGAGAGTGGAAAGGATCTTTTCCTTCTTCCCTTCTGGACTTTTATTGGAGGGAAAAGAGATTTGATCCAATGTAAATACTGATTTATCACAGGAAAGATAGTTAAGATTATGTATATGATGTATTATAATATTTATTTTTATAGTGATTGTAATATAATTCCCTTCCCCCATATTGAGTCTTGTGCTGTGTCTGGAAAACCCCATCTCACACTGGGGTGAGTTGTGGGAGGGGGGCTTGGACTCGGGAATTGGATTTTGGGGGTCTCAAACCACCACTGTTACACACTCAATACACAGTGCAACAGAACAGCAAATCAAACTTAGTACACCGCTGAAATTCACTGTCACCTTTCACACTGGAGTGCACTTAGTGCTTCAATACTTCTGTCATGGCTGTAAGAAGGGGATAACAAGCTGTCAGAAGTCAGTAAGCCTCAAACCCCAGGCAAAACCTTCCCATTAAGAAAAGAGTGGTGCAAGAGCATAGCTGCTCAGCATAAAAATCTCACTGCTGGGAGTAAAAATTATTCTTGTCACAGGCCTTGCTACCAAATACACAGGTGCAGTTTGATACTGCACTTGCTTTGTTGTAAATACAGACTGCCACTGAAAGGGACAGTCCTGCTTTACGCACTCATCCCCACTGCTTTCCATGCACCAGACCTAGCAGGGATCCAGCTCCAGGACAGGGCACCAGTTTAACACAGTAATCGAACTGTCTTACTCTGTTTCCCATGCTCTAAATAAAAACAGGACAGGGAACCAGCAGGACCTCTCCCTTTCAGGGGTAACCTGCAATCATACCACATCAGGTTGATCCAACTACACCCTAAGACATTCGACAGCTATTCTCCCCCCTCTATACCAAACAGCTGATTTTCATATGGACTTGGGGGGAAGGAAGTATTGCCACTGCAACAATTAAACTGTTTGTTAGCCTCATAGTCATTAGTTAATTTGGGGAGGGGAAGATAGGTGTTAGAGGAGAGGAAGGAACACCACAAAACTCCCAACAGGAAGTGCTATTGACAAAGTAGAACACATACTGTTTGTTCCCCCACTCCAAACAGACAAACTCAAGGTGCCCTTAACCAAATTTACTTTTTCAAAGTCAGGGCTGAGCTGACATCACATGACCAGTTTAAAAATACTACCACATGATAACACCATAAAGAAATTAAGTGACAAGAAACCCTCCAGGTAAGAGCTGCACAGCAAGCTTATACAGCAAATTCAGCCAGATCTGCTGAATAACACTGCCTGGGACACAGGCACAGCACACTCAAAAGATGATCTTAAACGCTCTTAAGCAAGCTCAATTAATTATCAGAGGTACAAATACTTTAAGAACACCACAGGAGCCAGCAATTTGTTTGGAGAGGTTTTTTTAGCTGGAGATCTGATCTAAAAAAGATATAAATTGTTCCTGAATCTAAATTTCAACATTCTAGGTACCTAAAGATTTTTAGGCATACAGACTTGAGGGGGAATTAAAAAAACACTTCCAAATACTTGGCATTGAAAAGTTTAATGAATCGAATACTCCATTCAACTTACTTCTTGGTATGTAAAAGTTGTTTTATTAATCAGCTGTGGTCACAGTACAAGACAAGTCTTTCAGTATCAAGATGTTAAGAATATTTGACATTCATTTTAATTTTCCAATTCTACAATAAAGACACTGAGAGACAGGTCTCTTGCTCCTGCTGTTAGAGGCTAGTCTCAAGTCCAGCACAATAAGAAAAAATTAAAAACCACACACTGCTTTGAAGTAACATTTTTTAATGTCATTTCCACTAATTAGCCTGAAAAGATTTCACATGAAAGTCTCATCATTACAAAAACATTAGAAGGGGTAGTGAATGAAAAAAGCAGAAAAGAGCTTAAACCATCTGTAGTAGCCACTGGTTGAAACAACAACTCCTATTTGAGAGAAACCAAATACCCAATTACATTATCTAAACATAACTATGCATTTAGAAAAGGAAGGAGACCTGATTAAGCAAGGACTTTAAAGAAAAAATAAATTTTCTGAAGAAATCTGTAAAGCCATACTGGTTTTCCCTGTTTCCTAGTACTATCTTACTCATGGTTAATTGCTTCTACACTTGTATATAAAGGGCTTCCACACTGGTAGAATATCAGTCCTGAATTGCTATCATCTTTGCCCTTGAATACTAGCATACCTTCAGTCACATTATTTTTCCTAGTGCATTACTTTGTAGACCATGCCAAGACAATCTTCTATAAGGAAAGTTTTTCTTGGCTCATAACTGTAAATTGAGATTGCTGCTGCACAAGACCCAAGATGAGGATTTGCTATTCTCTGCAGGCCTTAAAGGCCCATCTTTATCCAAGCTCTGAAGTTCCCACCCTCACGTCAGATCATCTAACAATCATGCTGCCACTATTACATACTTCTGTTTCCACAAAAAGCTTTTGGCTAGTCTAGCTCCCAGATGTTTTAACAGGCCCATTACCACCCACAACTATGCAAAACATTAACAGTTGTTTCATAATAATAACATGTTCAGGCCAGTATGCAACTTTTCCAAGCTCACAATCACTTATTCAACCTTTTGGTATACACTTGAAGTAGTATCCAATCTTGACAAGCATCCCACAAAAGTAACTTCCCTTTTGTTTTAAAAAAAGGGAAGAAAAACATGCTATTAAACCAGTGATGGGTTATACCAGGAGAACTACCACTGTTAGTAGCAGCACCAAGGAAAGGATAGCTTAAACCAACTGCCAGCAGTACAGTAAAATGTCAAAGAGAAAACATGCACCATATTACTTACCTTTTCATTTGGATCATACACCGATGAATACAGTTTATGTGAAGTTATAAGGCACCATCTTGAACACAGTGCTTCACACTATAGAAGAAAGAGGGAGTTAAACCATTTTCTCCTGTTACCGTCTGCCATTAAAAACATTTCACACACTGACATCCTCAGGAAACTTCCATATCCCTTTCACTCTCTCATCAAGTGGATGAAAGCTCATACAGAACTGCCCTTCCCCAAGCACACACCCACAAACAGTAACCAGAAACAATTCAGAAATTCTAGATATGAAGTCATTAGCTTAGGTATAAGCAGAGCCACACTTGATCACCCACTAGGAATCAAAAAGACTGCAAAATCCTTAACACTAAATATTGTCTAGCAGGAAGCATGAAACAGTAGTGACTGGCAACTGCCAGAACTCAGAGTCTGTCAATTCTGTCTGAAAGAACTGTTTTCAAGAGTTGCAGAAATCTAAGTAGTAGAAAGTAAAGGCTCTCCTGCGAGAAGGTTCTCCTGTATTTTTGGGGAAAACAATATGAATATGGACTACATTAGAAGACCAAAAAATAAGGAACCATATGTTCGCATAAAGAGATTAATTAGAGAATTCACTTGCACCTTCCACAAGGGTAGTGAACTTAAGATAATTGAAAAATTGTTAAAATTTTAAGTTTCCTGAAAGCTTATACTGATCTGGAAGTAACAGTGGCTGGCAGCAACCAGAATGAGAACACTCCCTACACAGCCCTCTGGCCTGATCAAGTTTGAAAATAATTCTCATGTTGCATCACAGAAAGCAGAAAACAGCCCAGGATTGAGAAGGCCATCACATTTGTAATGCAGCTGATACTATAATCTTATAAAGGAAAAAAATATTTCAATAAAAGTACTGTAATACAGAACTAAAGGAAGCCTTAAAGTATACCATCTCATGCCAGCTCCAACCAAACCTCATGAGCAGAAAGCTACTATAGTTTCACAAACCATTTAGATGCCATTCACTAGTGGTAGACATAGTATACTTTGTTCCCAGATAATCCAGCTGTGCTTAATTCTTCCAGAATGCTTCATGTATATTAATTATTCTGAAACTAGAAAAAGTCAATTGAAAGCAACTGTTCCACCCTGTTTCACATGCTGGGCTCTTCCCCCTTCACTTTTTTTGTTTCACTGGGGGTTTTTTGCTTCTTTCATTTTTCTCACTTTACTCCTCAAAAATAAAATCCAGAGCAAACTGAAATGCGAACCATTTGATATACTAGAATCAAAACAACCAGAGGTTGGGGGTTTTTGGGGTTTTTTGTTTGTTTGTTTGTTTTTTGCAGGGATGTATTACTCCTATCTGAGGATGTAACAGTACAAGCCTTTTCAGGCATTAAAGGGATGCAGTTAAGGACAGAATTCTGGCAGTTGCAATCACATCTACCAGCTGGTCCTTATTGCAAGTTTACAGAGCGACTGTAACATCGTCAGTGATTGTATTCTGCTCTAGATACTGTCAGAGGGAAGAGGAAGGATAGCTACAGCAGTAGCAGCAGAGTACACTCTCCTGCTCCAGAGTACACAGAGTCAAGCAGATTGAGTTCCTCTCCTCTGAAACACTATTGACAGAAGTGCTTGAGGGACAGCAAATAATCTACAGAAGGTCATACAGGACACACACGAAAAGTCTCCACCGAGTTAATATTATTCATTGGAGAAAGTGCTTGTTAAGGGTCAGTGAGGCTAATCTAAATACTTGCAGTTAGCAGGGGAAAAGGGGACAACCAAGCAAGGGAGAAAAAGCTTCTGAACTTTCTTGTAAACACCTTTTATACAAAACTGTGTTTGAATGCTTATGAGAAACCAGAAGAGCTATGCACAGATGGAGCCTGGAAGAAAAGGCTATGATGGGAAAAATCAGTTAGCATTAAGTTGTAGAATCTTAGCCATCTTGAAAAAAGCCTTGTTCAAACTTTTTATACAGAAACAGTAAAGTCGCCAAGCAATTAAAAAAAAATGGAAAAACTTTAAAAAACACTCAACTCTGTTTTTACACTACAGAATTGGATGGATTTCACATAAAAATCTTGTAATAGCCTAACCTAATTACGTACCTATGTTTAAAAATTTAGCTGCCTCCTCTCACACACACACACACACGAATCACATAAAAAAAACAGGTTCAGCCCTGAATCAGATACATGTGGGGTAACTTCCTAAAACAAATCAAGCATATTGCTCAACTCAGATGGGAAGTTCCAACTCTAATTCACAGCTTTGGAAAGAAGAGGTTCTGTATGTATCTGTACCAATATACACTAAGGTTTAAGAGCTTGCTTAATCTAGAATCCACTTCAAGAAAAGTCTCTGCAGAGATCTGCTCCCAGACACTATGAGCAATTGAATAATTACTTAAAAATAAACAAGCATATTGTAAATAATGCACGTCTAAGGCCACAAAGGAACACTGCTAAATTGCCATCTCCAAATCCACAGCTCTTCAGGTGTCATCACCTACTCCATGTTCCAAAGTTCCTGCCATTGGTACGTTCATTAAAAGCTACACTGAAACCCCCAAAGAACTCTCAAACCACCAACCCAGCAAAACCAATCTAACTCTCAACCTACATCCTTAATCGGCTGCCTCCACAAAACCACACATGCCCTAGGTATTATACCCTACTTAGAAATTTCCTCAGAATACTGCAAAGAGAGCTCAGCTTGATCTAGTATCCTGCAAAACTAGGAGAAGGCAGTAGAGTCATCAGGTATAACCTATTTTTGTCATGGCTTGTTACTTCAATTTGATAAAACTTTTGACTCTTGAAAGCCCAAGAATGCAGACTATTAATTTATGAGAGCTCAACTCTGAACTTCTGCATTTGGCTTGGAGTTTCCCACCTCTAATGAATCTTCAGAAAATGGTGTTAGCACTGTATTTTAGAAAAGCATCTTGCTTTATCTATTAATGGTGCAATAGCCAAACTGAGCTGAAACCTAAACAGCTGTAACAGTTATAGAACAACTTCATTTAAAAATTTCAAACTACACAGTAACTTGTAGAACAGTATGTCCATCGCACACTGCCACTTTGAGACCTCACAGAGAACCTGCCTCCCCTCAGGCACCCAGTGCAGCCCTAAGAAACCTCTTCAGGTGGTTTAAGGACACAGCATACAACAGCAAAATAGATCATTAACTCATTTTTCAGATATGGTTTACCCGTGTGTTTTTAAAGGTTTACGTGCCCTCATTGAGGAAGGAAATTTCCTCGCCATACTGGTCAGCTTGTAAATAACTCATTGATACTGAGCTTTACAGGCAGAAAAAGGTCTCAGTGTTGAAACAGAGGTACAGAATTCCAGATTTCAGACAGGAAAAGCATCATATATCAACATTTGCTCTAAGTCTACTAGGGGAAGGAATGTATATTTTAGAATTACTAGAAAATACAGTAAGCAATACCGAATAGTAACAGCCAAACTAGCACACCTATTTTCACTAGACTTAAATTCGACTTTCTTCCATTAAGATTTTTGCCCCTACATTTTCAGAGATTCAGGTTTCAGATACTATGAGAATAACCCCCTTATCTTCGTGGTGTATCTACTCGTAGCCATCAGTATTCATGAGCAGTTATAAACATGAAGACAATGAGGGCTTTTTCACATTTTGATTATACAGCAAAAGTTCCCAAATCTTTTTTATTTCAACTCATTTGACATCGTAATTCCCTGTCTATGGAACTTTACTGATAGAGTATGTGTAAAGCACATAGGAAGCAGGCACCTTCAGGTGGCTGCAAGACTTTCAATTCATAAGGCAGAAAACGCAGCTTCCTAGTACGATATTGTACGAATCTTGTAAATGGTAAAGCAAACATAATGCTTCTGTTCTTTTCTCTAAGGAAGCGCTTTCCTTTCCTTTGTACTCCCAGAGCCTTGGAGAGCCGAGCACTTGTAACTGTAAGCAGATCCCCCTGAAGCCAACTGCAAACACAGATGTAGGTTCTGTAAAGCACGCTGCACTACACAGAAGAGTTCTTTCCCTCCGACCGGGTTTGAGAAACATTCATAATTCTAAGAACAGAAAATCTGGTTTTCGTATTTGCCAACACAGCACACAAACTACAAACAAGGACACACTCATCCATCTAAGGCTGTTTCTTTAAAGTCGGTCATTCCTGTGCCCATGAAGCTTCTCCTCTGTGCCAGTCCCTGAAGTTCGTATAGTCACACAGTGAACCAGATATGGGAATACAACCACCTGAGAAGATATTCAAAAGGAGTGTGGAAAAATATGTTCTCAGGCAGACTTTAGTCCAGCTTATCCAAGATATTTACACAGCAGCGCTGGCACAAGTTGGAGGGAGACAGGAGCTCAAAAGGAGCAGCCTGTGATCAAGACCTAGCAGCTGCAGAAAGTTGGAACAGTTTCTCATGCAGCAGCTTAAACAGCTCCAGGAAGGCTGGCTAGCACCTGTGAAACAGATCATGGCAGTGTAACAATCAATGCAAGTTTGGGGCAGGCAAAATAACGAAATAATTAAAGCACGAAGTGTTTCAGAACAAGAGTGCCATTTTTTACTCAGTGTAGACTTTAATGATCTCAACTTTTTGTCCTTTCAGAATTAACTTTTGCCCATAGGACACGGCACAGCATGCTTTCCCTACAAATTCCAAAAAGCTACTCCTGGAAGCAGGAAGAAAACTAGAAATCTCTACCTGCATTATGCTTTGATAGTGCTTATCAGTACTAAAATCTGTAGTTTACATACTAGAAACAATCACTGAACTCCAGAAGTCTATGGCTACATTCGTCTCCCCAGATTGGCGATCATGTGAACTCCCTTCCCTAATGACAAATGATACCAATCTTGCATCCCATCAGCCTGATGCTTCTGTTCTCAAACAACAGGGAAAATCTTTCCCTGGAATAACAGCATGCTAAAAACAATATCAGAAGAGAGCAAGGAGCTTCTACTGTACAGATAACTTCCATGACTTAAACGCTGGGTGCACAGATGGCAGAGAAACTTTCCATACATTTAGTTCAGTGATTAGAAAACTGATCTACGCTGATGAAATCTGTATCAGCAGTTTACCCTTGAATTCATGAAGTATTTATCACTTTGTTCTACACTATTTTAAACCTTTTGAGTCTGACAGCTCTCTCAAAAGAGTTTCACAACTGAAGTAGCAAAAGCCATCTCTCATCCTCGTTCTGTAACTACAGACTTCTTTCAACATCAGATTTTCTCCCAGCTCCAGAAGTGCAAAGCACTCAAAATGAAATTTTGGTTATATTCTAAACAGAACCAGTTCTGCATAAAACCTAAAAAGAAGTGATAGGCACTAAATTAGAAACACTGCAAAGAATCAAATCCGCAGCTCAGTGGTTTTTTGCATCCTTCTCCTGTGGTCCTTTATCGATTCCCACATGAAAGTAGCAAAGGAAATTAAGGACATCTCATTAGCTACTAGCCTTTGCAAAAATTTTAACAGCTCCTAGCACACTAAAGTTTGAAGACATCAATTATATTATTTGTCTGTCACCAAAACAGAGAATCTATGAAAGCAATTAGAGAATCTATGAAAGCAATTA
>NW_016690237.1:112790-145479 GCF_001604755.1 Lepidothrix coronata | reverse complement strand
ACCATCCAAGATGTTCAAAGCAGTGTTCACAAAGCATAACACTTTTTTCCTTTAAATAGTGTTATTTCCAATACTTGTTTTTTTCCTACAATGGTAATGTGCGAAATGAGGGTAGACCTGAGCGTCCTCTTTATCCTTGCTCCAGTAGCAGATCAAGACTACATTTTCTGAAGATGAAAGACATTAAGTAAAGGAAAGGGAGTAGGTCATATGCAGTTTTCAGTTCACCCCCAAGACATCTTTGTGACAATCTCCCAAGAGAGCCAGAAGACAGCAAAAAAAAAAAAAAATCCATAAGGAAAAGGTATATAGGCAATACACATAGTTATATTAGGAATAAATCCCTCAGAATTTAGATACAAGCTAGGTCCTCAAGCAGGTAAGAAGGCAGTTCCTTTACAGCCAGAAGACTGTGTAACTGCAGTAGCCATTGTTAGAGAGGTTTTACCAGATTACATCACCCCCTCAATTCACACATTATTACATCATTTTTATACCATGCTTCTATAGTCTTCAGTAAATTCTCTCAGGCTGTATGTACAATCACATTCTGCAATGAGAGCCAGGATGTCCCAGAATAACTGGCACATTCCCATGCCGGAGGGAGGCACCAGAGGAGGCAAAAAACTGCTGGGCAAGTGGGTTCACCCAAACGTGGATATTTTCATCAGGCCCTAGCTGCACGGTCACCCCAGCAGAACACAAGTTCCTTGCATTTACACATAATATTGAAAAATTTGGCCTAGTTTTACTGTTTGACATTACTTTTTAAACCTCTTGTATCAGTATTTACATTCAAACTGAAAAGAGGTGAAAGCTGTGACCAAAAAAAAGAACACTGGTATCTGAAGGGAGGGTGTCAAGAGAATGGAGCCAGGCTCTTCTCAGTGGTGCTGAGCAATAAGACAAGGGGCAAAAGGCAGAAGCTGAAACACAGCAAATTCCACCTGAACATGAGAAAGAACTTCTTTACTGTGAGGGTGACTGAGCACTGGAACAGGATGCCCAGAGAGGTTGTGGAGTCTCCTTCCCTGGAGATATTCAAAAACCATCTGGAAACAATCCTGAGTAACATACTCTAGGGGGTCCCTACTTGAGCAAGGAGGTTGGACTAGAAGACATCCAGTGGTCCCTTCCAACCTTAACCATTCTATGATCTCTGCTGCATACCAAGGATATGTGAAATAACTTCTCTTCCTTTCTTCCCAAGTGACTAGCAAAAATAAAATCAGCATTGCTTCCCCTCTGTTGCACGCTTATGATTTGCTCTGCTGTCTGAACACTGCCTACAACTGCACAAGTGAGAACAACGCAAGAAAACTGTACTTAGTACGTCTAGAGGAGTTCATCGTATTTTCAATTGAAAGTCACAAGCAGACACTGCAGAGTTTTTTTCAGTACATGTGGAGAGCCTTGAAAGTAAAAGAGACCAAGAGCAGGAGGGAGGTACTGACCACATTGCCCTTCATCACAGGCTCTGCGTTAGATAGATGCACAGAGATACACACCACAACATCATGTTATTGCATTAGAACAATATCCTGAGGCACCTGACGTCAGTTCCTCCTGCATGCATAAAGCAAACAGTCACATGGCATCTATGGGGGTGTTTTCTTTTCCTCTATAGAAGAGATTCTGTTTGCCGGCCCCAGTTGAGGGACTGGCAGCCACCTACAGAGACGCATCAAAGGAGGCCCCCCACAGCTGCAAAGGGAAACTGGCTGGGATTACACACAGACACCACCAGCTGGGTGCATAAAGAAGTTGATGAGAAATGGCCTAATGCAAGCCTGTTTCCAAGTGAAGCTAAGGCTCCTTACAAATGGAAGGGACTGGGGAAAAAAAAAACTAGGAAAGGGACTGGAAAAAAAAAAGGCGTAATCTTTTTCCATTTGCACATAAAGTTTTCTGCTTTCAGTATGATTTGATCAGTATGACTGACAAATTTCTACTAACAGTCTTTTTGCCTATTCTATTTTGAAATGGATACTGCACACAAAATATAAAATTCTGTTTCTGTAAGAAAAGGAAGATATCTAATGGATCAAGATTATACACAATTACCATTGAACATTTGAAAAATAAAAAGAGCCTAACATACATCACCATTGCAAAAGAAATTGTAGATATACAAAAATCGAATTGCAAAAATAAAATATCTAGAATAATTAAAGGATATACGAGTTTGGATAAAAACAAAGACCCTAGTCCTGCATGTCTACATTTGTAATGCCGTAACTCTCAATATACATTCCCATCTCAGTTATTAAAGCTATTAACATGCATAAAGTTAAGTAGGTTTATAATTTACTGGAATACACTGCAACTTACTCTCTCATTATTTTGAGGGGATCCTGGGGAACTGCAGCTCTCAATACTGAGAATCTCCTTGATCCTTTCTGTAGAGCAGAAAGTTACCTTCATCTTCTAACATAACCCCAAACTCAGGACAGGAATCATAAATTATTGTATCATCACCTAAATTTTAAGCAGTAACCCAGGGAGAAAACTGGAGTAATTGTAATTCTTCATCTAATAAGGAAGATATTGTATCAGGTTTATAGAACATGAAATGCTTTATGCACAAAAGCCTGTGCCTGAAGAACTCAAAGCTAGAAAAATTCTTTGAAGTATCGCTTATATATTCTGTAAACAGCCTTTTCTCCTATCAACATTCTGCTCAATGCACTGCAAGAGATGGAAATTCAGCCTTAGAGTCAGACAAGTCAATATCTCCCTACATCTCTCTGCTATGTACCTACAGAAAAACCTTGACTGTGAGGAGAGATCCTTCATACCAGACTCACCTAAGAGGGTCAAGAGTTGGAGGCAAGAGTGTTACCAGGCACCCCAGAGAAGACCCAAAGCCCAGCCACAGACACTGGAAAACCAGGCTGGGGTCCAAACTACCAACTCCCTGCCCATTTGGGGCACCTTGATTTCAACCCCATGCTCAGCTGCCCAGGCTTTGGAGTACGTCTGGGCTCTGCAGCAGGAACATTCTTCCATTTGTAAAGGCACCTAAGGATGACCCACATGCTTCAGAGCTGACTTGATCCTTGTCTTGGCCGCCTGGCCTCAAGGGTGGTTTGAAGCCTGTGCGTGCTCTTTCTCCGAGGAACATGAACCTTCTAGTCATGATCATTCAAATTCCCAGGCCATCAGGTCTCCTCAGGAAAGTCCTGAATCTCCCTGGCCTCAGAAGCTTCTCAGAGTCAACAAAAGCACCCCTGGCCCATTCTTAGAGGTGCCTGACCTCATTCTACACCTGGCTTCAGGGGTGGCTTAATCTCCAGGCCAGGTTGCCTTGTTCTGCGACATTGTGATCTCCTTGGCCCCCAGAGGCAACCTGGCCTTGTGCAATCACATAGCTTAAGAAGCTGCTTTGGGACAGCCTGGATCACCCCAGCGACGAGGGCTGATCAGAGAGGGCTTGGAATACCCAAGTCCCTATGATTTCTCATAAGTGCCACCTCAGCCACTCCGACTACCAGCCTCCAGTGCATGAAGCAATTCCTCTCTCCAGCTTCCTAATCTTCTCAGGGACATCCTGAACCCCTGACTTCATGGGTGCCTCGATCCCCATCCTGTGAATACTTCCTCTGAGATATACTGCTTTCACTCCTGACCAGAGGCACAGGCTCCACCTGGGAGGCTGGATTCCCCATTTGGCTTCCAGGGTGACTTGTCACCCCTCTAGCCCTTGGGGTCTCCTCGGGGAAGGTCTGAGCCTTCACTCAACACAGTATGGCCTAATGGGTGATCTGATCCCTTTTCCACCCTCAAGGACTGCTCTAGAAATCATCCTGTTCATTCCCCGAGCCCTGCTGCCAGCCAAGGGACTGTTCAGAGAGAGCTTGATTGTCCCACCCTTGCCCAGCCTCACTGACAGCTTCAGCATCATCCCATCTTCTTGTTGCTGGTCACACACACCCACACCCCTTCACCAGCCATCCAGTCCCTAGGACTCTTTGGTAGCAGCCTGAGCTGCTCCCAGCTGCCCAAGAGGAGCCTCAAAGCCTAGGAAGGGGTGACTCAGAGAGCCCTTACCTACAGGGCACAGTACTGTAGGATCTGAACAGGGTGGGCAGACCTGGGTGCTGGTATCGAGGTCCATCAACAGTCCCAGACTGTTGAAGGCAGTGTGATGACTTGAGTGTAGTTTTATCCTGGAACTGGTGGAGTAGCAAGAGACAGAGCTGAAGACAAAGGCCAGCCAGGAGACAGAACAGAGACTGGAGACAAGTACACTGCCAACAACATGGCTTAAAGCAAGGCTGAAGGCTCAGGCCTGAGCTTAAACAGACATCCCAGGATATCGGCAGAGTCCCTTTGTCTTGGGGACCACGTCTAGTTACCTCTAGTCTGATGATTTGGATCAGACACAACTTTTAACTTTCTCACATCCTCAGGATGTTAAAAGCCCATTGACAGAAGCATGATATGAAAACCAGGAGTTAAGCACTGCCTGCCTCAGAGCTAGCTGGAGTCTGCACAGATCCTGCAGCAGGGAGGGCAGGCAAAGGCTGGGAAGCAGAGCACCTTGAAGAGCTTTCCAAGCCCCTCGTGAGGTGCAGCCCTAAATGGCAGTAGTTATCAAGGAGAGCACATGCACACTTCGGGAAGATATCACACTTGGATGTGATGAAGTGATACCCCTTAGTGAAATTTCGTACAAGATTAGCACAGGAATCACAATTGTTTTGACACTGTGGAGTAAAGTCTCTGTGTGAATTGTGTTTTTCCTGTGATTTCATGGACTAAAGGGTTTCTGCAAGACTGCATCAAAGTGGCAGGGATCCAGACAACTGGAGAGAGTTCTTTCAGGAGGAAAAGGATGAGAATCTGAAATTCACAGAAAGAATGCAAAAAGAACCAAAAAAAGTATTCCAGTGTAGCCTGGAGGTAAATACAACCATAAAGAAATACTGAAACAGACTCGTGGGCTGGGGAGGACACAGACTGTGCCAATGTAAAGATCTTGCTTCCTCCTCTAGAGCCTTGGGACAAGGGTGTTACAGAACCAGGTAAACACGATGGCCACACAGGTCTGAGCAAATGTGAACTCACAGTGTTATTGACCCCATTGTATAGAAATTAGCTTCAGCTTGGGGCCTTGCTGAACAACTCCAGGAGGTGTCACACTTGTAGGACCAAGGAGGAGTTAGCACAATCAAGCGATTGCTAGGATTGCTGCTCAATATTAAAGAACTCCAGTACATGGACAAAAGTTTTGCTGAGCCTCTTCTCTGTGCTGTTGTTCACATGGAGTGACAATGGGTTTGCCTAGTAGACTGAAATTTACTGCCTGCTTGTAATGTGAATAGTTTTAAACAGCTTTGGATCCTTTCTAAAGCATTACGAGTAAACCCACAGATTAAAAACAAATTTGTAATTCATTTGATTAAAAAAAAAAAAAACGTTGTCAGGACTAACAAAGATTTGCGCAATGGCTGTCTGGGCTGTCAAGCCCTAACAGAGTCCTGGTGAATTCCTGCCGTAGTATTTATTGCCTGAAGGTTCACTGCTCAGTAAACAGAATGGTACATTTAAATTTAAGATTGCTTTTAGAATTTGCTACTCCTGGGCATGGACAGGCTAAAGGAGATGATGGAATTCCTTAAAAGATGCAATAAATTCAACGGGGCTAAATCATTTGCTTGGATTCCAGCCATGGCATGAAAGCTTGGAGCAGAGAGGGAAGTTGATTTGATCAAAAGGAAAAGAAGCTTTCTTCTTGAGCACACAGTGCAACCATACCCCTGAGTACAGAGATGGAAATGAAACACAGAGGGAGGAAAAGGGAACATGCATGAGAAAAAGTATTTACTCAGTTCTGTTCCTGATAGTGGCACCCAGAACTGGCAATAGAATATCTTCTGTATGTGGCATGACATATGACACATGGGTGATAATCCTCATGTCAACCATGAGGATATTCCTGGCAGGTCCTCACTTGCCCTTGAAGGCTGTTTAAACCCCCTAAGTCTTTACAACTTCACTCTGGTATGAATTTCTCAATGCCCATGGTTTCGTATTCCTCCTTGGATTCTGTGATGACAAGAGGGGACAATGTATTCACCATATGGTGCTAGGAAGGACTGGATTTTGGTAGTTCAAAGGGTGGTGGAATTAACAAAGACTAACTTTTGAAGTATTGATTTCAGGAACCCCTGAGCACAAATAAGATGTTAAACACTGAGGGAAGAGCACTACCACCACTGCTTGCTCTCTCTCTCTGCTTTTTTTTCTGAGAAAAAGAAAGAGTTGTTATCCATTCAATCCATGACCCAGATTGGTGACTGGGGAAGGCTGGGCTGGGCTCCAGGGCCCTAATTGTCCTGGTCAGCCTCACTGCACCCATACCATCAGGCCATTGACCCCATTTCAGCTCAGGTCTGGCTCATTAGGCCTGCTCTGTGCTGTCTGTTCCTGAATTATTATTCAGATTTTCCGGGTTGACCCCAGACCCAACTCATGACCTTGTCTCTGCCTGATGATGGTTGGACTGTCAGTGGAACCTTTGCTGTCACCACTCCACTTGGCTGCTGTGAGACTGCCTCACCTGAGTTGTGTACACCCTTGGCTCCTGCCTTACATGATCCCTGAAAATTCACTCCAGTTTTTCATGCCTCCCTTCCTGAAGCCTCATCACCCAATCCCCATCCATTGCCAACACATTGCCCCTCCAGCAGTCATAGTGCAAGGTCAGAGTACCAAGTGAGATAAGTTTGGGGCAAACTGTAAACTCATTTGGGAGAGGCTTCAATACCTCACTAGCTGGCCATGTTACAGGTCTGAGAAGCACTCCCAGGAACCAGAGGGACTGGCCAAAATGAGAAATTTTCACATCAAGTACCCCTCAAAACCCAGGCTGTTGTGAGGTGAAAGGTCACACCATGATGGGAGAGATGGCTTTGCTGGGCCCTGAGTGAACCCAGAAGCCCCAAATGTCCTGACCAGACTCACTTGGGACCTCAACCCACACCCTCTTTCCCATGCTCAGGTGCCCCATTCCAGCTTGTTGGACTGTTGATGAGACCTGTTGCTATCACAGATGTTGCTGTGTTGGGATTGTGCCCTAACGGTGAGGGCACTGCCCTGTCTATGCTATGGTCACCCTTAGCTCCCCTTCCCACATGAAGCAGCCTTGTGATTGCTCCTCTCTGACAGGCCATGGAAATTGTAGGAGAAAGGAAAGTCCAGCAAGAGACTGGAAAAGTCCAGCAGAGATGTCTGGAAAAAGGGAGATGGGAGAGGTCTGGGAAAGGTGGCATTCTGCCACCACTAATTCTCATGTTTCTGACAGCTGCTCTCAGCTGTGTCAAAGGAGATCACAACAAATGTGCTGTTTCTCCAGCACTTCAGCAGGAGCAGCAATAGTTCCCACTCTTTGGAGCTAGATACGTTCTCTTCCCATTCAGCTCATTCTTGCTAGAAGCTACCTACTTTGGAAAAATCTGTGTGATGAAGCAGCCTCTGTTAAGGCAGAATGAAGACATGAAGGCAGCATCTTTTTTATTCCCTGGGGAGGTGTCCAAATTCTGGTCACTCCTGCCTCGTGAGCTGACAGGTTACCTCCTTTCCTCCTGCCACACCTCTGGAATGGCCTTATTTCTCCTCTCTCTTTTTTTTAGTATAATTATCTTAACAAGCCCATATGGAGCCAGATACCATTCCCACAGCTGCACATTGAAAAGTGGGCACCGGTGAGACTTTCTCATCCAGACTCAGCAGTAGGGAAGAAGAGACCCTGGTCATATACCTGGAGGTACTGAGGAGGAGAAGGTGATGAAGGCAAAGCCTCACTGGTAGTGATCCACCAGGTCAGAGTTTGATTTAGAAGGGTGTGTACAAACAGCAGGGATATCCATAGTTATACAACTAAAGGACAAATAATGTAAATACAGATAGAGATAGAGCTTGTCCTGTCATCCTTGAGGATATATAATATCAACCAAAGCCAGAGGAAAAGAGCAGCAGAACAATCTCTATTCAGCAGGGAGCACATGCAACTGCTTAAAAGACCTTCTGAGTGTGGCTGGGTTATTCACATGAGCAGAGTTAAGTGTGTACTTAGGCTCTCTCCTAAACAGAGGCCCAAAGGCAGTCAGGATTTGACTCAGATCACACAGTGATTTAGTGAGGCTGTAGGAAATAATCTCTGGATGCACTGTCCCTTTCTCCAGCCAGTGAATCATGGTGCCTCTCTAGGCAATCTGACTGGCATAATCCTGGGGAGGAAAGTAGGAAAATAAAAAAGGATTTCCATTTTATCAAGATAAAGCTGTAGCCAGAGCTGATAACAGGTTACTTGAAAGAATGCTGGTCATGTACACTTAGTGACTGTTGCTTAATTTGTTTAAGCTGAAAAAGCCTATTTCTACAGTGGAATACAAATTAGGGTAATCATGTTGTGATGGAGTATTGCATGTATAAAATGAAAGCCTTTCTTTACAAAAGCCTCTTCATCACTTGAGTAGAGGAAAATAGAATCCTGCTTAAACAACACGTTGTTTTCTGTATTTCCATTTGAACAAAAGACCTTCAAATCTTTCTTTTTTCCCCTGTAATATTGCATGGTTTCATTTTCTAAAAGTGTTTTTACTTTTGACAACCTCACAATTAAACCCTCCAACATGCATTCTAATATATAAATGTAAAAAGGCCAAGGTAAACATAGTAATGTATAATTGTTTCACAGCCTCTATAGACTACTCCTAGCTGGGCATTCAGGTTATATATATTTTTCATATTCTCCTCACTGTCACAGTTCCTCGTAAGCTATCTTCTGTCTTAGTGCTCTGTAAGTGTCATAAAAGCACAAAACACAGTGATGTTTGTAGTTGGTTAAAATAAAGTACTGGGGGTTTTTAGATATGTTTTATGAGACACAAATATCATCCTAGCCCCTTTGTATTTGCTAGCACTACTAGGTTCTCTCAAGAGTTGAAATAGGTACAGTCAGATCATCTGATCATAAATTATTCAAATACAGATTGAAAGCAATTTATTGCATATATCTATGTATCCATGATAATTATTTTTACTTCAACCTGTAAAAATCTTTATTTCTACTTTCTATGTGAACTGCAGTTACTGTTTCACACGGGATATCTTCTTAAGCATCAGTATGAAATGCTTATTGCAAGGGCTTACACTTAATGTAAATACACACTTATCCAAATGATCTTACCCAGGCCATCCTTATTCGCTTGAGCAAATCTTGTAATTAGTTCCAGTGAATTGCTCTCTGACTAAGACCTACATGCAAAAGGACAAATTTGCTGGATTGCGCCCTTAGTTAACATGACAGGTGAGAAAATCAATTTCCTTGTATGGCAAAAGTAGAAAGTGTTAAAGTGAATACTCAGAGAATCATTATTCATTCTCTGCACACTGGAATTCAAAACCAGTATTTGAAGTTTGGGGAAGTTGTCTTAATTAGGATTATTTTAAATGATGTCAATTTAAAGACAGGCAATTTAATTACCAGGAAAACAGATCAAAGCAAATGCTTGACATGAACATTTTAAAATTACTTATCAAAGAAGATAGAATTCAATAAAATAAAGAGGAAAAGAAAGTAAATATGCAGATTGTCCAGTCATCCTTGTAAGAAACAGATACATCAGACCTCATATATGCACATGTACAGAGGATTAATTCTATCTCCAAAGAAATTTTCTAGGTTACTTCTGCAAAAGTAAAACTAGTATCATGCATTACATTGCTACATTTGCAAGTAAGGTGTCTGAATCACAGCGTTTACAGATATGATTGACTGTGATACAAGAAGGCACCTAAAAATAGCAGACGTAATTGGACTTGCAACAGCACAGAGCCACACTGAATCACAGGACTCCCAGCAGGGAGGCAGATTGTGCCTAGTCCTGCCTACCTCAGGAAGGTAGGAACATCCCAACAGAGGCATGAGGAAGGGAGCAGTCCTCATACCTCTGTGTACGGGTGCAGGGGGAGCTGAAATCGCTCAGTACTTTCTATGGGGATCTATCGCTGTTTACTTACTTGCATTTTGTTCTCATGGGTTCATGATGTCTAGTAACCTAAGCTAAAACATATTCCTAGAGTCACTAAAATTACACAGTGCAGTAAGTATGAGAAGCAAAAGTTACTTATTAGGCACCTGTAAGACCCCAAGTCTCAAGCTAGGAGCTCACTAAGGGAGTTTTACTTTAAAAACATACAAGGCCCCAACAATATCCACCCTCTGGACCATTAGATGATCCTTCAGTTCCTTTAACACCTTAAGAGAGACTGCATAGTAGAAGAGTTGCAGTTTTCTCAGAGGGTACTTTTACTGGTAAACTGTAGAACAAATAAGAGTACTTGGCAACACTTTAAAGGGTAACACAATCAACTTAGCACATGCTAACCCATACAATTTAGCAAACTCCAGCCCACTGAGTCTCAAGTTACCCAAAATATTAGGAAAGGACATTCAGAGAAGAAGCAGTAAAGAAAGAAAAATAAAAAATTATATAGCTACTACCCCCAAAGTCCTATGAGAGTCCAGCTTCCAGGCGGTAGCTCTCAAGCGACATGGACAGCAGATGTCACTGGTTTTATTGCTCTGGCCCCCTGTGCCCGCCCCCCCCCAGGCAGGACTGCGGCCCACCGGCCACTCTGGGCTCCGGGCGGGGTGGGGAGCGGAGCTCCCTCTGTGCCGGCCAATCCTGGGCTGGGCCGGGGGCTCCAGGGTGAGGTGTCGGCAGCGCTCCCGGGATCCCTTTGACTGAGGGCGGCCCCGGGGTTGCTCCGGAAGTCTCGTGGGGGCTGCCATGGGTGCATTACTTCGGTGAGATTCAACCTGTCTCTTCCCCCGCGCACACACACTTGAGTCGGTCCGATCCGATGGTAAGTATAAAAATCCAGCGCCTCTCAGTATCTATCCTTTTTGTCAGAAAATTTCTTTAGTCTATTACAACTCTGATTGCTTTTGATATATTCACTAAATAGAAGGCCAAAACAAAAGGCATAATATGACTGAAAGACAATCAAAACAATTAGTCAGTCTTAAACCCTTAGGGAAATTTTGCTGGGTCTTTGTGACTCTGTGCAGAAGTGACTCTTCAGGCACACACAGCATATTTTTTTGCCTTTGTTTTTCCTTTTCCTAAATGAAGAGGTTGTCAGTATATGCTATGAAAGAAAATATTTTTATTATGTTATTTGGTGAATATTTGCCCTGAGCTTATCTTATCTCCTTCTGATATCATTTGCAGTGTCTTTTCAGTAGTCCAAGATAAAGGGCAGAGCTTCTCCATTTCAGTTCTCCAAAGTGATACTTGCAGTCACACGACTCGTCAGGATGCACCATCACCTCCTTAGCATAGAAGTATCACACCTCTACACCAGTAGAGCACATTTTGAGGAATAGTATTCAAATATTTTGTTATGATGATGCCCTTATGTTCAGCTCTGACAAAAGAGAGAGCCTGGGTTTTTATCTCTGTGATCTAAAACAGGTCAGCTCACAGTATTGACCTAACAAAGCTCTGGGTGATTATTACCATAACACACTGTTATATTTTTATAAGATTATTCTGTCCTCTGAGCCTTCCACTGACATCCCATGGAAGTTGCCCCTGTGTATCTGACAGCTGAATTGATCCTTGGTGAATTTTTAGCACATGGAGCTGTGCATACAACTTCAGTTAATAATAACATGTTGCTATGGGAGCTCTGTGTGTGCAACTCCCTGCTTACTGTGCTGAAAATTGCTCTGGAAGGCAAATGTAAGTATGTCTGGTATTAGCCTAATTATTAAGTAGAATTAGAATCTGGTGTTCTATGAATATCAACCAGACAAGGAGCTTAGTGTGAAGAAGGATGCTTGCCAGCAGTGGCTGAGGTGCTTCTTCTGCATTCCTTTAAACAGAAATCACATCCATAGCCGGGAGACTAATTATTTTGGAACCTAAGGGAAATGCAGCCTATATAAGAGAGAGAGTGATCTGCAGTTAAGGATCAGTGAGCCAACTAATGGCTGGTTAGTCAGGAGGGTACAACTCCAGAATGTTAATAAAACGTGTCTGAAGTCCAACACCTCAGGGAAGAGGCTGAATGCTGTGGAAGATATATGTAGACAGAGGCTCTGTTGTTTTCTACTGCTGAACCATTTCTTTAAAACAGGTTTTAAAACTGTTTTGAGACTTGTTTATGAATTTCAAAATGCCAGTAGGATAATAAAGGAAAACGCACTGTGGCCAAAGCAAAAGCAGTTGCTAAAAGCAAAATATTACCATTTTGTGAAGTACATAAAAAATGTTCAGTCTTGCTGAGCAGGTGTACAGTGCGGTACTCTTGTACAGTAGAGGTTTAACTGTTTTTGATCTTGCCATTTCTAATATAGATCATGACTTATTAACCAAAACAGCATGTAACATTTTAAAATGCAATATAAATGCCAGCTGTTTAATCCTTACAAGAAACAGCTCAGGTCAATACCATAACTTTATTTTTTGGACAGAGGGAATAAAGTAGAAATCAGTTAGAGGTTTTGACAAGAAAGCCTGTAGGAAATACCAGGTGGCTACTTGTTGTGTATTACATGAAATAGTTATATTATTTTCTTGATATAGTGCATGCAGCTGTAATAAGTGCTGCAGAGTAATATATTGATAAATGCAAGAGAACACTTCCCTCCTTAAAACGTCCCCTCTCAGAGGACCGACTGCTGTGCTCCTTTGAGCCCCTCACACAGACTTTTATGAGACTGAGGACCTCAGGATAGATCCCACACACCTTGGAGACCTGAGCAATAGGGAAACTGCAGGTATAGCTCAGAGGCAGGTGACAGCACAGCTTCTTAATGTGCATTTGGAAGAAGACACAGATCCGTGTCATGGTGGCCCAGCCACAACAGCCTCCACAACTCCATCCCTTCATGCTGCAGTAGGAGGCTCTGGCTCAAATCCCCCTGTACATTTCCCCCTGAGAGATTTCTGTCCAGCACAGAGCCCTTTTATAGTTGTGGGAAGAGGCAGGTATGTGTTTTGCAACTCTTTTACGTCTCAAACCACAGTACCAGTTGCTTTGCTTAAATGAATTTGCTATTGGCAGAATGATATCAGTTTCCTGAACAACAGGGACAGGCATTTTCTGTCTGACAAAGGTGCTGGTGAGACTGTGATATTGTCCCCAAGGCATCCTGTAGTGTCACTTTTATTGAAGCAGATCTCAAAGGAAATGAAACTTTTTACACTAGACTTGGGATATTACTAAAGCCATACTTAATGTTGTGGTGTCAACAGCAGCCTTCTGCAAATAATGCCACCACACAAGTAGTCAGTCTCTTGTAGTCTTATCTCTTCTTCCACAGGAATTTATAATGAATAATCTAGACTGTTTGGTTACTCCACCTCCTCCTCTACTTGTGCTGCTAGTTTTTGTGGTCATTGTAGTTTCACTGTCAAAAAATTATTTGAAAGGGAACAAAAAGTTTTTATACCAATTACACTGAAACAAGAACTCAACTATTATCAAGAGAGTTATTCCAATTTACAACACTCTAATTAAATTTGCTCTTGAATTGCCTAAAGCATCCTTAGGAAAGATGTGTCAGCAGATATTTTTGTAGTTTTCAGCTTCTGAAAACTGAGATATTTTAGTATATTATTCTTTTTGCTGTCAACATATAATATTTAGATGAAATATATTTTAGAAGTTAGGGACACTTCAGAATAAATGAGTGTATATATATATATAACAAGGGGGTAGAACTCACAAGTAGTCCAGAGCCACTGAAGGAATTCTGCTCTATTGAGTAACATTAAGCATCCGGTTTGGAAGACTGAACAGTAATAACTTCTTATCTAGGAAGGAAGGGAAGTAGTCAGACCATGGTCTTCACATTCATATGGTGCACCACTGAATTGGATGATAAATTTGCACCTACAAGGAACAGGACATTACCAATCTCTAATGAGGACTCCTTGCTAATAACTGTGCCACTGAATGGTATCTTTGTTACCTTTTGGATATGCATTACTTGGATTGTTGGCATTTTTTAATACCAGCCATTTTATCACACTCTTATAGGTATTTGCATTAAAAATGTCCAGAATATCCCACACAACCAGTAATAGACACAGATACTAAATATTATATAGCAGACTTAAGCAAAAGTTGATCCTTATTTCCACATTCTTCTGCCTTCAATAAGCTCTGGCATCTTTTTCGTATTTGTAATTCCCCATTGGTAGAGATGGACATAAATTCAAAACAATGCTTTGGCATACTTCCCAAAAAATGAGTTCATACCATGAGAAATGGATTCTTAACAGAAAATGCATGTTTGTAATTGGGTTTGGCCTGTTTTCATTTCCACATCATTTATAATTTTGTAACAATGAAGTCTGCAGGAAAAACTCATTGAGTGTTTACAGTGAGACCTTTCCAAAATGTAGTCAGTGTATTTGGTATTTGAAAACACATCCACAGTTCGTGAAGCCCCAGAGTGAAAAGAAATCTGGACTGAGTTTTCAAAACTGGAAAGTGGGGATCTGCGCACAGAATGGGATGTTGGGTTGCACAGCTGCAGTGGACTGTCCCTTGATTGGGAACCGGAGCAACCAGGCAAAAACTGGAGTTTGCCTGCTGCTGTGCTGGTGAGGAGATATTTGCCTACATTATTTCAGCTATGCCATGGTATACTTGTTACTTTGTGATGATGTAAGAGATCCTGCTTTCCTAACCATGGGGGATCTGGCTATCTTCTGGGCTGTGCTAGCAAGTGCTTGAGTGGAGAAGACGACAGCATGGCACATTTCAAGCAGTGAACAGAAAAAGTGTCTTTACCAAAATGCTTCAAACTTCTGAGCAGACTGATGCTTCTGGCTTGACTTGTGACTTCTGTGTCAGGTCCCTAAGGGCACCTTCAAGCCCTACTGTCCCCAGCAGGCTTCCCAGTGACCTCCATGCACACCAGCTCCACCCAGGGCACTGGACTCTGTTTTGGCTTAGCCATGCCCCACCTCAGCCAAATCTCTGCAGTCTGGCCAGGGCTGGGCCCAGCACTTTGGAGAGTTTGTCGCCTGGGCTCACTGCTTCACAAAAATGTCGAGGGCCCTTGGCACTCCTGGGATGGCACCCATCAGGGGCATGCGTGGCCAGCCATGGGGTCCATGCAGCACCCCACTCCACAGCCCTCTCAGGGGCAGCCCCGCTCCTGCTGCACCCCACAGAACATCTGGTTTTGGCAGCAATCTTGAATGAGGAGTGGGGGGTCTTACCCAAACATAACAAACCCAAAACAACAATGATTTTCCACGCAGACTGTACCTTCTGGTCAGGAGTTTGGGGGGGGGGAAAAAAAGTAGAATTTTCCCTTTTCACTATTGTAATTGTGTTCACAGGCATGACTATTCAGACAGTTTCTGTGTGTCCAAATAGTTTTCTACCATATGGAACTGGAGTTTCTTTTGATGTCTGTTTTCTTTTGCATCTTTTTTCACCCTGTTCTTGAAACTTCATCTACTGGTGTGATATACACATTTCATTATCTCTGAAACCATGGTACTCATAACCGGGGAACCAAACCCTCACAAGGGGCAAAGATTGCATCCCTTATAGCTGCTGTTCCTAAATCCTAAATTTTACATGGATTCTGACGGCTTGAGGACTTCTATCTGAGAAACTGATTGACATATTTTAAAGAATATTGAGTTCACACTCTTCTCTAAACGTGGATGTTTTATTTCCTCAGCTGTTCTTATTTGCTTTACTTAAGGAATAGAATTGTGTCTTCAGTTTTTATTAAATATTGTTTGTAGTCCACAGTTCTAGCCTGCAGTGGACAGGAACATATATTTTCAAAGACCAGATGTAATTAATAAGTTATTACAGCTGATGTAGCAGAGCTATAGCTCATGTTAATTGCCATCTTTTGTTCCATACAACCTTCTGGCCTATTCCTCTCAAAGATCTGCTTTCTTACAGTCTTCTCAAAGGCAGTTTTATGGGATTTTTGATCAAGACAATGCAGCAATCTTTGAGCCTCAATACTGTGCAAAATACTTTACTTTACAAAAATTGTAAACAGCTCTTTATCCTGTCCTATAGACTAGAGGGCTGGGAGCTAAAATGATAACATTTGTAGAATACTTCTTTATTGAAAAGTATCTGTGAGTAATCCAAGGGAGTTGGTTGAGATTTGGCCGAGCCACCAATCCTTGAAAATTGTGCTTTGTGAAGAAGAGGGAATTGTCATTCTTCATCTGCATTGAGAAAGGGCAGATTGCCACAGATCTCACCTGCATGGGGAATGGCCATGTCTCCTGAGGACTGCGTTGATGAGGGATTCAGGTCTGTAGGGCAGTGCTGTGTTACCTGCCCTGCAGCAAAGTGTGTGCCTGGGACACACTCTGCAGTAGCACAGGGTGCCGAGTGCTTCTCCAAAACACTGAGCACTCTGACCATTGACTCAGGTGGAAAGTGAAGGGTCACATCTCTTTGTAACATCTTACAGGACTAGATCATGACTTTTAGGGGTAACATGTTACTGTTCAGTAGACATCAATTTAAGAACATACTATGCAATGTTTTACACAGGTATCTCTCTGATTCCTTTATGAATGGTCTTTTCCTCTTGTAAATTCCCCTGTAGATCTAATTTGGGCCTCATCCTTCTGTTAACCCATCTTAATTCCCATTAAGTTCAGAGAGTGTGCCCCACATGAAACAGTGTCAGGACATGGCACAGGCCAATATTATATTATTGCAGAAAATTACAGCTTGCTTTTTATTTTTCCAATACATTTATTACTGTTGTTTTTAAAACTTTTTGTAGTTTGCATAAGCCTCTGAATTTATTTTAAAACTTGTTAGGAGTCTAAGTTAATGTATCAACAATGGTTCTTGTTTTCAGAGTATTACAATTTTTAAGGGCATTATGGCAATAAGATCTTTGTTCCATAAAATATGCTTACATTTTATTTTTCTTAGTTCTTTCCAGATTTGATGTCTTATTAGGTTTTGAGAACTCTCTCACAGCTAGTGAGAAAGTAGTTTCCTGTTGATGACAGAGTATTGGCTTGCCATTTTAATGTTTTTGCCTCCACTTCTTTTCTGGGACAGATATTCAGACATATATCACCCTCTTGCAGCAGATAGATCTGTTCATTTCAGCCATTTAGCTTTTTTCCTTAGATGGATATCCTTTGGGTTTTGTGACAAAATGTCATTTAAGGAGGAGATTTTAAACTTGTCATATTTGGAAATCTATCTTAAAAGTAAACATTTGGTTGTCTTTCAGTATACACCTGGCTAAGGTCTGAAGACCATAGCCACTGAATTTTTAGGACTTAAAGGTAGTTAAAGGGATTTCAAACTTTCTGGAAATAATTTTGTTTAGGTGTACTCATCTATAAGAGATAAATATGAAATATTGGCATTTAACCACTTTACTTTAAAGAAAAGAAAGAATAAACCTCCCCCCATATCCAGAATTAATACCTTAAGTATGTTGTGTTAGTATTTCCCTCCTTCCAAAAGTTTCAGTGTGTCTATGAGAAGGCTTTTTTGAGTACTGTACAGTCTACAACTTACAGCTACTCAGATGTTAATGCATCAGGTTCTTACCTGAATATAGGTTCTGTATTTAACACTATGTTAAATTAAAGACAGCAAGTTTGCTGAGTCCAGGACACTCTTGGTATGTAGGCTAAATCCACTCTCTTGGCTGTGCTTTCTCAGATATATGTTTGCCTCTGCTTGTCAGGTATGACATATAATAAGGTAGAACTGGAATTATTTATTGTACCATTGCACTGGGGGTAAAAATGGGACAAGTATGTGATTTCAGTAAAGAATTGTTCTTCATCTGGTTCCCTATGCAAGGTGGTCAAGGTGGCTGTAGGCTGTCTTCTGCAGGGGATGAATGGACAACCTCACTGATCTAGGGTGATCATTTCAGCCTACAGCTTGGCTATTGTCCCTATCCAGTTAAGTAGCTACCATAAGCTGATTCCTGTTTCCCTGCAGAGGGAACTGTGGCCTGGAATACCACACAAACTGCAACATCATCTTACAATGGGTGATGTCCTGTACAACAGGACATCAATGTCACACCAGGCCTTGCAGCCTCTTGTCTAAAACAGGCTCCTGCTTTATTATGTCTCCAAACATGTACTCCAAATATACATAGAGTCATAGATTATCCTGAGTTGGAAGGGACCTACAAAGATCTTCAAAGTCCAGCTTCTGGCCCTTCACAGGACCATCCTCAAGAGCTCACACCATGTGCCTGAGAGTGCTGTCCAGACACTTCTTGAGCTCTGTCAGGCTTGGTACATGGCCACTTCCCTGGCAAACCTGTTCCAGCACCAAACTACCACATGTGTGAGGGTTAGAAAAGCACTTCAGCATAGGATTTGGATGTGATTAATGTACCTTAATCTAAAATGTTGTGTAAGAAAACCCTAACTACAAAATATATTGTATGCTTCTCCTGGTATCACCAGTGTGTTAGGTGACCCTTAAATGCAAGAGCATGTAGTGCCACAAAAAACATTGTCAAAGTGATGGGACACCAGGCTATGGGCTGTCCTTTGCCTCAGAAGATCCAGTGTCAGCTCCTTAACCACAGGCTTGCAGGCACTGGGGAATTACTGAGTTCTGCTCTGGCTTCCCAGGATTATTTATGTATTTGGCTAGGTGTCTTCCCTCTTCTGGCTGACTGCCCTACCACCTAGGTTTTTGTTTGATGTTTCTTCTTGCCTGCCTTCCTTCTGGCTTTATAACTCTTGCATTCCTGTCTCTGCTGCAATCCAGGAGTAAATGATATGGCCCCCACTCAGCTGCTCTTCACTTACAAGGCTCCCCAGGAAAGTTGTGCTATACCCCTTGACCCTTCAACAGCTCTAAGCCCACCTCACTAAAAATTTATCCCTTATCAATCAGACTGTCTCTGGAAACAAATTCAGACTCCCAATTCAGAGCAAAAGGGACTGGTGAAGCCCTAACGAGGGATGAGGGCTAAAGCACAGCATTTCTGATGCAGCTGTGAGGAGCTCCCGAATCGATATTGGGCATCTGGTAGATTGCCTTTTGAATTTAAATGTTTAATTTAACTGCAATTTTTAACACCCAGGGACCGGGAACCTAATCTGCTTGTGAAACCTACTCAGGAAGTAATAAAGTGCCTTTCTGGATCACACCAGTGTTGACAGAACCACACTACATTCAGAAACGCAGCAGTCAGCTCACCCTGCTCCCACTGCCAATGCTGTGGTCCAAAACCCATTGCCAGCTGGGCTGTGGTGACCATAAAACACTTGGCACCAAGTGCTGCATGATCCTTGAGGACACCGGTTCTTGGAAGGAGAAGCACTCCTGCCTACTTGGAAGATGCCCAAGGGGTGGATTTTCTTTCCTCACCTCTTTTTTTGTTGTTTATCTCACTACATCTTGTAGTAGACTTTATAGATGCAGTGTAAGGGTTTCAACATTTTTAAGGTACCATGAGGATGCTGATAAAATTTGTAAGGGAGAATAGTTGATCTCTCTAATAGTAATATAGTCCAAGCGGAATTGTGTTTCATTTATTATTTTGTAAATTATTTGATTAAATTAACTTTTCTTTGAAACCTGCTATATATAAAGATGTGTCTTTTTCCTACAGAGACTGCACTGCTTTTGCTTCACGTAAGCAATTTCACCTTTTCTTTATCCTTTTGTAATTGTTCAAAAGAAGAAAAAGTGATTAAAAAATAAAACTGCAGTCAAATAGGAAATGTAATTTCACTCTGGTATAAACAGAGTTGAGGAAGAGATATATGCCTCTTTCTCAGTCCTTACAGGTAATGTGAATATCTGGGGAAATACATACAAATACTGCCACGTTCCCCAGTCTGCAGTTGCTTTTCTAATAGATATGGAAAAAGTGTTAGAGGGTTCTTGGAAGATCTGAATTATGGTAATAGAAATAATGAAAAACTACAGTTAAATAATATCCTAGCACTGCAGCTGTGAAGTCAGCAAACATAAAGAATATTGAAAAGCTCTACTGGTTTCTTATTGTATAAGACAGGGTATTTTGGCAAAAGGCACTACAGAAGACAAAAACTGATTTCTTACACTCAGAGTTGGCTAGAGCAAGTTTCCTAGGCTGATGTGTCTACAGATGATCTGAGACAAGTTTGTTCAGTAACGTCAACTTCTGTAGTGTGTTTGGAGAAAAGTAAATAGCTTTTGCCTTAGCTGTAAATCAGCAGTTCATGCTCTTTCTTTAGAGAGAGACAGATTTTTACCACCACATCCCAGTACCTGTCTCTCATATTGCTATGCATGATAACTGCCAGGTGATGTCTGTCATGGAAAGCTTGTCTGGTTCTGGCTCCTGCGGCTTTTGCTGCTCTCCCTCAGAGCTTTCTCAGGCAGATTGGGAGTCAGGATTTAGTCCTTTTTTAAGAGTGAGAAAACATGGAGCAGTTTTAATTTCCAGATTCACTCCAAAACAAAGTTTAGTGTAGTTTAGTTTTAGGTTTTACCCACAGCCATATTGAGCATTTATCAGTCCTGGACATCACTTTCTTAGAAAATAAAGATTAGAGAGAAAATGAAGCTTAATCACTCTTTAAAACAGGCTACCTTGCAGCCCAGCTCCTCAGTTGCAGTGCAATAGGGAGAATTAATTAATTCCTTACAGCTGGCCCATGTTTGCTGTCCTGAAGTCCCTAAACTAAGAAAGCAGAGTAGCCATCCTTCTAAATTGAAAGAGATGGCAAAGTGCCTCCCAGCTTGCTCTGGTCTGTATAACTGCTGTGTAGTTTCAGATTAACAGAACTAATCTGTAGAGACAAAGTTAATTGGAAATATATACCTAGCAGCCATTGTTATAGGGTAACTTCATTGTTAGTTTGTTGGTTTTTGTTTGGGTTTTTCTTTCCCTTGAAGCATAATTCATCTAGTTTGCTAGATCGCTAGACTGCCCCATCTAGTATATGGGGCAGTCTGTTTGTTTTCCTGAAATTAGTTATGCCACTGTGACAAGTAATAAACTTTTTGTCTAAACTCAGAGATTAACTGATTTTACCTGAAAAATGGTAAGCTGAGAGCATATCTGAAAAATACAAGTGTTATAATGACAGTGCACTGTTAATTCAATGTTACGCAGGTCTTGCTTATCAAGATCAGGGGAGTTTCATGTTAATTTTTGATAACATAGTAAAGTCTATTTTCTCTAGTTTATGTTTGAGTAAAGAATTTAACAGGATATGAACTTTTAGGAAGCTTAGAAACCAGATTGAAATGCTGAAGCAAGTTTGTTCTGTCCTTGATACTTTATCTTTTGAGATGGATATAGATCATGCAAATCTCACTATAATAGTACATGAGGTTGGCTGACTTTTGAATGCTTAATCTTTTGACCTTTATGATGTATTAATGTTTTCAACATATTTATCTAAACTTTTAAGGAGAAGGCATCTCAAATTATGTGTGGAGGGGGAAAAAAAGAAAGGAAAGAAATCTGGAACCAATAAACTTGTGGAGCTTGTAAATTCCTTCTTTCCATGTTATTCATCCTGAAGAGGGTACAGGCTCTGCTTCTTAGAAACAAAAATGCAGACAGAGGAATGGGACACTTAATGAGCATAATATATCTGGAGGCTTCAGACTGAGGACAACCTGTGCTAAATATCTGCCTTAAATTCTTTCCCAAAATGAAAGGTTCCTACTACAAAACAGTCAAAATTAGTGGAAAATTAATCAAAACCTGACTGGAGGACACTGGCCTTCAATGAAGGTTATGTCCATGTTAACTTTGCTGTGACTGTCATAGTTCGGGAGGTTTAATCTGTGTGGAAAACATTTTTTTTCTTTTTCTTTTTTTTTTAACCATTGCCACTTCAAAGTGGATGAAAGAACACTGTAAAAAAGAGACTTAGGAAAATCATCTAGGAGCAAAAGCCACAAAGAGGAAATTTGAAGCCACAGAATACTTTTTTAGGAAAACTGAGCACATGAAAACAGGAAAGGAGATGATTAAATTGAAAATATTTGGCAACCTTAAGTATAATAGACACCGGTAATCTTTTGCTGATGTGTTTATTGTATGAACTGCACATGAACAAGCTGAGTATATGCAATACATGTCACATTTCAGGTGTAAGCCAGATTATGTGTGCATCACTTTGTGATTCCCAGCAATGTGTGTTTTCTCACCAATGCTCCCAAAATCGCCGTGGAATATGGAGACTATAGAATTGAGACTACAAACCTTAAGATTCAAATACTTCATCAATAAGGCAAGGTGAGCTGCTCTACCATTCATGCATCCCTTCCTATGGGAAGTGTCATAGAGCCATGAAGCCTGGACTTCATATTGGGGTCTCTTGTTCAACCTCAAAGAAGTACAGTGAGAAGACATCACTGCAATAAATCAGGGGGATTGTATTATTTGTCAGTTCTATCAAAGGCTGATAATTGTTCTCTGTGAGTTGGGCATCTGAATTACCTTATCTATAGTGTTTAGCCCTTAAAGCACAGAAAGGAAGGCAACCTGTGTGCCTGACTCTGCTGCTTTTGCTCTTTGCTCATACCCCTGAGCGTAGCTACAGCTGATTCTGTAGCATGGTAGCATTTCATTGTTTTTAAAATAAATATCTATAAATTAAAATGGATTTTGTTTATCTTAGAGACAGTTTAAGATAACAGAAAAGAAATACTGGAAATTCTTAGAAATGCTGGAAGACAAAAATGCTTGAACATATTCCCAAAGATTTTATACCTTTGAGATTAACTGTATCTTTGAAAGGGGGAGATTTAACCCAACTCCATGGGTCCAGTGGCTTCACAGGGATAATCCGCTGCTGTCAGAGGAGAAGAGTTATGTTATTTCATTACAGGGGATCTCCATCTTTTTAACCCATGTTCCTGAGAGATGACTGAGTGTCTCTGCAGTATAAAGGTTTGGGGATTTCCAGGGGGAAACCCCATACAGCAAAACTGGCTCATGGCACTACATGCTTGGGAACCCTAACTCTACTTCCAAAGCCTCACAATTTTTCCATCAACAGTCACAGCACAGTGATTTATGTGGAATCTGTACAGTGAGGAGCTGACAGAGGTGTACTGCTCATTATATCCTGCTACTTAGGTGACTCCCAGACCAGGTTACCCAAGAGGACTCTGGGGAGTGGACAGGGAAGATACTGAGCTCTGGCTACCAGCAGGACACAGCCAGACGCTGCCCCCATCTCCTTGCTGAGAAAAAGTTAAATGTTTTTCCAATTATAGTTTCAGGTAAAAGTTAATCAGGGACAAAAACATCTAATCCCAGTGTCACTGGAATCACAGATGCTTGGGTCCCTTTTAAACCCCATGAGTAAGTGATGTCATTCCTGATGGAAACAGGCAAGTTCCCCTTGCATCAAGATTTCTAAAGAAATCCCCTACAATCTGAGTTGTAAGCCTGAGCCTCTGTATCTCTACAGAAAAGAAAAGAAAAGCAGATCACAGGGATGCTGAACTGCAAAGAGAACATGAAGCTGTTTTGTGTGGAAGGGCCAAGACTCTACCTGGCACTGGGACAGGGGTGTGCTTCAGATCTCACCAGCCTATGCTTGGCACAGCACTGAAGGGCCCCAAGCAGAGAGGGTTGGGACTTAGTTATCCACATGTTCCTTCTCATCAGGGCAGCACTTTGTTTCAGCCACAGGGAAAGCAAGAGCACTTTTGGATCATACAGGCCAATTTACTAATGAGAAAATTCTGACCCTAATGAGAAATGAGTAGTCACATTAATGCAGGAGGATATGTTGAATATCATCATGTATTATCAAATCCATTGTCATAACCTTTAAATTCCAGTTGTCTCTTCCTATCCGACCAAATCAGCCTAAATTCACAGACCAACTCACTGATTGCAGACCACAGTGCTGTCTGTGGATGTTTGCTTTTCTCTGAAACCAGCTTGCACATCCCCCTGTAACTCCTCAAAAACCACCTCTGTTCTAACCATCAGTTGTAAGGTGAAGTATGAGCACAAACTGCTTTCAATTTCCATTGCCAGTTTTCTACATTAGACTTTAATTCTCAAATTGTATGTTCACAGTTGCAGTCAATAATGACTACAGAATTTCTATTCCATTAACTGTAGCAAACTGAAATCTAATACCTCTGAAAATACAGAAAATCAGAAAATAACCCAAGTGTTATACAAATAAAAAAAAAATTTCTGAATGGAGCCCAGCAACTCTCCTCTAATTACTTTAAATTTCAGTGTACAGAAAGTATGTTGAGTGACAAGTCAATTTATTTGCATGCTGGAAAAGTTCATGTTCTAGGCACGTGTTTATATGACAACAGCTTCAAGCATATGCTTTTTATTTTTCCCAAACAGACAGATGATTTTTTTTTCTAGAGGCTCATAATAGGTTTTCTGCTCATATGCTACAGTTAGCACACATTTTCCTTATTTATAGTTTTGTGGGTGTGAATCTACTGTTCTTGGAAGATGTTGGATTGACAGTCCTGCAAGATACTCCAACTTGCCCTGCTATGTTCCTTAATCCTGACCTGATGAAAACACCTCCTGGGGAGAGAAAGATCTTTGCTCTTCAGCCCCTGCTGGTACCTGGCTTCTTCACTAAAGGCTGCCCACAAACCTAGCCAGTAAGACCACTTCTCGGGGTACGCAGGGTGGTTTGTGCATCTGCTTGGAGAAACTGGTTGAAGATTTTTTTGTTTACTGATCTGTTAATTCTATAGACACAAAAGCCTAAAATTCAGTTTTCTTGAGCACACTAGAAATTAGGATATGTCTCAAAGAATAATTTTGCATAGAGCTGAATTAGCCTTATAAAATTCAGTACTTTATATAGATTTCTAAAAGAGTACCAATGTCCTTGTTTTATATATTTCCATTTCACTAAGATATATTCTAAAAAGAAAAAAAATGTTGATTGCCTACTTCTCTGCTAAGCTCCAGGTCCCTTTCACAATGATCACAATCAAACATTCAATTATGCTAGATTTAAAACCATTTTTTTAATAGAAGGAAAACTGCCTTACAGATGTGTTAAACCAAACCACAGCTTGGGGCTAGAATTTGACGGGATGAGTCTTCGTAAAATTCAGCCTTAAGAAGATGCAGGAATACCTTTTGGAAATAAGTAGAAATTGAGTATTCTGTTCTTTACTTGGTTTTTAAAACTCAGTCCCTGAGACAGAGTGTGGTCCTTGCCTTGGCAGCAGTTCAAATCAGCTGAAATAAACCTGGAGGTTTCATTTTGTCTGGCTTGCCCAAGAGACAACTCTGATCCATATGGAGACTGAATATAAAGCATGTAGGCATGCAGTGACAAAAGGTGCCTACGGGAAGCAAAGGGCAAGAAATCAGGATGGGTCAGCTGAGTAAACATCAAAGACTCTCAAATAACCAGCAGAAAAGTAAATATTCTCAAGCAAATGGGATATGCCCATAACACCATTGAGATTTTATAGAAAACATTCTTTGAAAAGAGTTCTGCTGAGGTGTCTCTATTTGTCTTTCCCTTTCTGGAATACTGAATTAAAATGGCCTGTTTGCTCTATAAGTTCATCAGTTCTTGCTACTCAGTCCCCAGTGCAGCCTCTTGACACCTCAATTATCACTTCAGCAACTCCTGATAGTACCACAGAAGTTGGCATTGCCCATCTGGATATTTCTAATACACCCCACCATGAGACTTGCTTAGCAAAATACATGCAGGTACAGAGGATAAAAGGTATTTATCCATGAAAGGACTGTGCGAGGTCTAGGAATTATTTAAAATCCACTTAAACCCCATGAAGGCAAGAAGTAATGCATTTAAGGATTATTATCTGAGAGTATTAAAGGAACATATTTTAAAGACAAAAATCCCTACATGATTTCTATTGCTTCATTTCCCGCAGAAATTAAGATGAAAGATTAATGTACCTGTTCATTTCAAGGGCTCAAGCCCCTAACTTTGCCATTCTTTGGTAATAGCAAAACTGGTGTGAGCCATATATGACGTAATCACTGCTTATTATAATTGGTTGGGAGTTTTTTTGTATGTCAGTGTTGCTCTGGCTTAGGTGGTGATATCTCTAGTGTGCTGCATATGGGAGTTGATCGTTTTGGTTGCGTGAGGAACCACCCCAACAGCTAATTTAGTCACTGGCATGAGTGGTGGGATGAATGAATGCTGCTGGAGGCTAAATCTCCTTTCACAGCTGTAGCAGAAGGGAGGTTGCCAAAAGCTCATGCCGTAGCCTGTGATTTCAGGCTAAGGTATAGCAACTTTCTGGAAGCACAGTGGGACAATAAAAGATGTGCTAAATATACAAGTCCGGGGAAGGCAAATAAAACATATGAGTTTTCTTTTGGCTGCTGGTGGTGGTTGGTTGGTTTTGCTTGGGAAACAAGAATCTGACCCTGAAGCTGTTTTTTGCACCTCCACCTGTCCCTGCTGCTTGTTATTCCTGTTGCCACTGTATAGACAAAGAAAACATAGGATTTTTCCCATGTAACTGTTCCAATACCAGATTATCGTTATAGTTACATTACCTTTTGTGCAGTGGAGCGTCTTTTTTCAATCTTATTCGTGTCTCCAGCAGATGTGGGTGCTTGAGGGCAGGCAGGGCCAGCAAGCCAGCGGGCTGGGCTGCCATAGCCTCTGCTGAGCTGGCAGCAGAGGAGCCCGCAAGCTGTGGGTTGGGCCCGCGTGGGTCCCATTAGAAAACCTTGAAAATGTAAGCCGTGGAAACCAAAGATAAAGGGCATTAATGTGAAAGAGCTCGTGAATGTTATCTATCCCACAAAAAAAAATAAATATAGTTTAACAAAGATGTCTTCTTCCCTTCTCCCGCTGTTTCACAGACGTCGAGGTATCGAGGTTTAGTTTCGTGGTTCCGGTCTCCAGCCACTGGCACGGCCTCTCAAAATTGGCGGTGCCTGGGAGTGAGGCTGAGCCTTGACAACTCCCACTGCTGCCCCATCCGCGCCGCTTCTTGGCGTGGTGTTTGCAAACACCGCCCTCCACACGGTTCCCCGAGGCGGGGCACACCGCTTCGACACCGCAGAGCACCCTCCCCGAACCTCCCTGAGGTTTCTTGGCCGCTGCTTCTTCCGACGGCGCGTACAGGACCCCGCCCGGCGGTGCGGCGACACACAGGCGCCCCGAGGAGCTCCCAGCACCGGGGGCATTGCGGAGCGGGCTCTGGGGGATACTAGGGACCGGGAGGGAGCCGCAGCCCTGTTCCTCCATGTCCTTCCGGCTGCAAGAGCTGGACGGGGGTGGCGAGCGGCCGGGATTAACTGTGGGAGGTTACTCCGAGGCTCCGGAGCCCGGCAGGCAAATTTCACAAAGTGATGGCACAGCGTGTGCCTGTGTCCCCCGTGTCCCTCACGAGAACTGGCGCTGGGGCATTCCACGGGGACTTCGCCCCTCGTTGCTGGAGTATCCCCGGCGGCGGGGACAGCCTTCCCAAAAGCCCGAGAACACCTTATGTCCCTGGCGCGGCGGACTCGTTTAAAGATCACCACGGGTGGGCGTTTGCTGAAATGCTAAGTTGACGGGCACGGGGAAAAGCGACTCGAAACTCTCTCGGTGCACCGAAGCGGACTCAGGAACCCATCACTCTGTGACCCCGCTGGTGGGAGTCCAGCATTTCACCCGGCAGCGAAATTCAGGGCAGCAGGTTGCACTGCCCCGCTAGGGAGAAGGCATCCCGCTGTCCTTGCCACGGGAGAAGCGGAGGACAGGACGGGCAGCCGTGCCGGGGGAGGTTCCGAGCCCCTCGCCGAGGAGCCTGGGCGCTCTGCGGAGACTGTTCCCGCGTCTGCGGGTCTGTGTGTCGCCGGGGTCAGTGATCGAAGCCTGGAAGTGCCAGGTGCACTGGCCGAAGGGAGCCGCTTTCAGTGTTTCCCCGGGTAAGACAAACCGAAAAAAAAAAAAAAAATCTCCTCGTCGCGTTGCAAAATTGCGTTCATCGGGTTTTGCGGCAAGAATCGTCTCTGCTTTTGACCAGTCATTCCCCCTAATGCCGCGAAAACAGAGAACCCTCAAGCGAGCGGGAGCAGCCCGAAGGACTTGCCAGTCAAATCTGTCTCAGCCGCGAGAGCACCGCCTGAACGCGAGTTCCCCTGGCCTCGGTGAACCGTCGATGCTTTTAATTAAACGCAGCTAACCCTTTTTGTTAAAACCCTGCCGAGAAGGGTTAGGTTTTTACTTCTCGGGAGGCAGACGGTGTGTGTTTGCCGCTGAACATCATACTCTCCGACCGGAGCAGGCAGTCTCTAAGTGCACCCCTGCCAGATCTGTAGACACGAAGCATCTTGACAGGGAGAGACGTGGGGGTATCGCGCCAGTTTGTTATCAATCCATTAAAGGAAAGACACGGGGGACAGGATCTGGACCCCTCTCCGGGACCACCTGCTGCAGACACCCCAACTTTATCGAGGCACCCGCGCGGCTGCTGTGCGGAAAGCGAGGAGGGGGTGCAGAGGCCGACCCTTGACGAGAGAGCAGGGAAGGGGCTCACGAGGGGCAGGGGGGTGTGAGGCCGCTGCCCCGGGCAACTACGGCCCACGTGCCGTCGAGGATCGCAGCGACGTTCCCCTCTGGGCTGGGGAGCGCGGGCGAAGGGACGCTCCGCAGCTTCCCGCGGGGCTCTGCGGGACACCCCGCTGGGGAATTCACGTTAGCAAAACGCCTTCGTGCGGGTCCGGTAGCCTCCACGGGCGGAACGGGTCCTCCGTGGATGTCTACGCTGTCTTTACAAAGTCCCAGGAGTTTATTTAATAAAGATCTGAAAACGAGAAACTCGCCTCCTCCTTTTTTCGGGGAGGGGAGAGGGGGAGGGCGGGTGGGGGTAATGGGGAGGAAGGTTGATGGCCACAGCCCTGAGTCTTACCGGGTGTAGTATGGCCAAGACGAGGAAGCCCCTGCGCCCCGCTGCTGCCCGTCCCGGCACTGTCGTCCCCGCGGTGCGCGCAGCGAGCGCGCAGGCAGCGAGCAGAAAGCGGCCGCGGCGACGGGCGGGCAGCGGTAGCGCAGGGCGGGCAGCGCTTGGGCAGGTGCGGACAGTGCGGATGGCGAGGGCCCTGGTACGGCAGCGGCGGTACCTGCGGCACGGGAGGGTTCTGCAGCGGGGAAAGCCCCTGCCGCTCCCCTTTGCTGTTGGGAGCACGTCGGGCCGCGACGGCGAGCGATCAGAGAGCCCTCGAGCTGGGGGTGAGCCTGGAGTCACGGGGGACGTGCCGTGGCCCCGCTTGGCAAGCGCTGGGCCTGCTTACCCTCACTGCTCAAACACAGTCTGGAGCACGGTGCAGGCTTGCTGTTTGCTTCTCTGAGGTCTTCGGAGCCGCTTGGATGGGGGATAAGTTGGAGGAACGAGAGGAGGAGTTATTTGATCTATTTCCTAAAGCGAATGATCCTTCGCTTTGCTTTTTCTTTCCTTTATTTTTTTTTCCTTTGTTCTCTAAAGTAATCTTTTATTCGAAACGAGTACCCAAGATAAATAAATGCGGGCAGGTACATCCTGCTTCCCCCGCCTGACCAATCACTCCGATGACGTGGGGAAAGACTGGCGAAGGAGCGGGCAATACGAACTCCAGCGGGGGAAAAAAAAAACCAACAACAAAAAAAACAGGGGATGGAAGAAGAAGGATTTACAGCAAAGCCCCTATCTCAAGCCCCAGGGGAGGAGTAGTCAGTAGGTTACCGGGAGGAGTAGAGATTAAGTCTACCTTTACCCTACTCAAAACTAAGAAGCATCCCAGAATCTGTGCCACCGAACAGCAAGGAGGCTTTCAAGATACCCCTTTACTGGGTAAAAATTACTCTGGGCATCTCTTCCTCCCTCAATTTCTCCCCCTCCGCTCCCCTTCTGCACGTCGAAACCTGCCGAGGAACACAAAATCGGCCTGGTACTGCCATGCACCTCCACGGAGCAGGCCTACAGGTTTTCCTGTACTTCTGGGATTCCCTGTTGTAAGCTCTTAAACAGAATATTGAAACAATTTTGCTTTTGGTGCCTGTTCTTGCCTTGTAGCTCTGGCACTAAACAAATAGGAAAAGTGTGTTAAAGGGAGGCTACGGTTACAGCATCTTGGCCTGACATTCCCACATATAATTAAAACCATAGCCACAATAATACATAAATAAATAACAGCAAACAGAAGGATCCGTTCCTGTTCCAGTCGAAATCAACTGTTTTGGCTCTGTCACTGTATTATTTTGTTGGAGTAGTCTACGTCGTTCCCTCCTAATTTTATTTTAATTTATTTTAATAGGAGAGACAACAGGGAAAGAAATGATGCATTTGGGTTTTATTCTTTTAAGTCCATGTTTAGTTTTAATTTTCCCGTATTTTAAAATAAGCACGTGGGCTGCAACGTGTTTGATCTTTGCAAGAAGGAAGTCTATATTGTAAAGGAATGCACAGCAGTTTGGTATGAAAATGGGGTTGTGACTCACAGCTGCAGGCAGAAAAAAAAGGTGTTGTGGTGTCAGCCAGAGGTGTTCAGTCTAATAACTCAAGCTGTAAACTGTATCCTCTAAAATTACTTACGTAGTAAATCATTCAGGGGTTAAAAAATAGACTGGAAAGTGTAAGAGAGGAAAAAAAATCTTTCAGAAGTTCCCTTCATGAAAATTATTTGCAATGATGGGAATTAGGAGTTTAATATTTCCCACATTTTCTTAAATGTCTGATACAGTTAATTGCCCCTGTATAGCCGATGGTGTATACTCTCGGTCGCTCGCGAAGCAGCAAAAACTTGTTTGGGGATAACCGTTTCATTGACTGCTTTACCCGATTTACAGTTAATTTTGACCATCTAAAAGAGAAAAAAAAAAATCCGAGAGTGAGTGTTTCGTAATCATTCAGTACCGCAGCGAAAACCCTCCGAAAAGAGCCTCCTTTGCCCGCATAGTCGAGCAGTCGAGGGCAAAGCGCCTCTGACATGCCTCTCTCCCCGATACACGCCGAGACACGGCATGTTTCCATCTCTCTTTGCCTCACGTAGGTGTATCTAGTCTGGCAACAGCTGAGAAACTGGGGAGGCTTTGAACGCAAATCTCTCTTCCAGCCTAACTGCTTGGTTTGCAGCAGTCCGGTCCGGGAGGAGAGCGAAAAAAATAACCCCCAACTTCGGTGTCATCTCTAGCTGCGAAAGAATGGAGCGAGTAACGAAGCAGGAATCCGAAAGGTGCTTCCCAGGTCGAAATGTTGCCTTTCAGAAGAGCTTTCTCCGTTTCCAGCAGCGGTTGCCTTCACTGAAAAGGAGATGCTGGCCGTGACTTTCGGGTGGTTGCGCCTTGTCTGATGGGGAAAGTAACTTGTTAGGAAGATTTCCAACGGGAGAGATTGAGTGATTTGGGGAAAAAAATAAGCAAAATAAGACAAAATAAAATAAACCTGGGAAAAATGCCCTATAGAGGTCGGCAAATGTTCGCAGTGGAAATAAGAAGTCAGCAACAATTAAAATCTGGAAGCCACGTTCATTAGTATTCAGCACATAGGATCTAGCTTTTATGTTTATCTTTCTCCGCGGATCAATATTGTAGCAGCATGTGCCGGGAACAAGCAGAAATCTGACCACTGCATGTGGCTGACCTTTCCCTCTCTCCCTACAGGTCAGATCGTCTTCATCAAAACAGGTCAGATCGTCTTCATAACTATCATCACCTAATTCAGCCACAGCCACGGCTCTCATTAAAACTGGTATTTAATATAGGCGTTGTGACTAGATATCAAAGGAGAAGGGGTGTTTGCCCACACAGAGGAATTAGTAGTCTAGGAAGAAGAAGGAAAAAAAAAGTTGGAAGGAAAATTGCTCCTTTTTTTTTTTTTTTTTTTTTTCCCGGCCGCAAACTGCTGTTCACCAAGACCCAGCCCGAACGCGTAGACCCAGTCTCCTGCGGGGGCTCTGCGGCCAGGAGCGCTGCCAGGCAGCAGCTCGAGCCGAGCTCCGCCGCCCCTTCGGGCCGGCCCCCCTGCCCCTGGGACGCCCCGGCCGTGGCCACCCACGGACCTGCGGCGGCGGGGGAACGGTGCGGGGCCCCAAGTCACTCGCGCCCGAAGGACCCCCGCCGAGAGGTGTCGGGGAGTCCCCCACCCGCGGCCACCAACCCTGCCCGCCTCCGGCCGGGTACTCCCCGCGGGCCCTACGGCCGCCCCCAGCCCTCTGCGAGGAGAGATGCCGCGCGTATAAAACACCCACGCAATCATTTACTGGCGCTTGAGTTACTTCCCAACCCCTCCCCCGCTTCAATTGACGATTATTTCCTTTTTAACACCAAAAGAGCGTCCTTCCCCCTTCGGGACACAACAGCTGATCCCGCGCGTGGGGCCGCGGTGCGGCGTGGGGGCCGCTGGAGGAGTTCTCACTCAGCTACGGGTCCCGCCGCTCGTCCCTGCCACTTCCCCCTGTGCTCGTCATTGAAAAGCGCTTGGGACCACGGGCGAGGGACACGGGAGAACCTGCTCGTGTTTCCTGACCTGCGAGGAAGTTGGATCGGCGGTCCGTTTGGTGCCGCGCATCCTCTTCTCGGGACAGCAGTTAGGCAGCCTCTTTGAAGTATTATTAAAGGAATGAAAACTCTGGCGAAGGTCCTCTCTTCTTCTCCTCTTTTCTTTTCTTTTCTTTTCTTTTCTTTTCTTTTCTTTTCTTTTCTTTTCTTTTCTTTTCTTTTCTTTTCTTTTCTTTTCT
>NW_016690237.1:101325-110517 GCF_001604755.1 Lepidothrix coronata | reverse complement strand
TTGGTTTTTCGGCTGAGGGGAGGCCGGCAGGACAAGGAGTGATTCTCGCAGCGGCATATGCCAATGATTTTAATAAATATTTTTTTACGTAATATTATTACGGAACATAAATTAGGTTTTAATAGTCGTTTGATTACCCGAAGAGCTGCCGTGTGCGCGGGGATGGCCGCGCTGGGAGGAGCACAGCCGCCGAGGAAGCTTCGGCTCCGCTTCCCATCTAAACTTCCTTGTCAGCAACGGGACGGAGCAGAGTGTCTTTCCTTCCCTCCTCCCCTTCTCCTGGGTGCGGGTAACCCCCACTTCACCCCAGAAGTGATCAAGGCCCCGTGTACCCTCCTGTGTCCCCCCAACTACCTCATACCGACATCTGTATTGATATTTGAATACGCAGGACAAAGCCCGAAAAACCCAAACCGACGAGTGGCCCTGGGGGGCGTAAGCGATGGGCTTGCCGGGTGTGAGGAGCAGAGGGCTCTCCCCGACTGCACGAGCCGTCGCTGAAGGCAGCGCAGCCACCGCAGGGCGCTCGGAGCCCGACTCGCAGCGCTGCCTCTTCGCAAGGCGTATTTCGGTGGCTTGACAAGGCCGAACATTTTTACTTTTTTGCACTACATCCTGGCTGCTGACACACTCGCCTTGGCTGTCCCGGTTTGGCGAGCTGTGCCCGGAGACCTGCTGTCCGCCGACCCCACACGGGCGGCTCCGACGGCCCGCGCGGAGCGAAACTCTGGGTCAGCAGCCCGGGAAAGTCATCTCCCGGCGGCTCTCAGTCCCTCCCTGAACACATCTGACAGCCCAAACCGCTCCCGGGGATGAAAATAAAATAAAATTAAAAAAAAAAAAAAAAAAGGAGAAAGAGAGGGGGAAAAAAACCTCGAAGGAGAAGTGTAAGCTCTCGGGCATCACAACTTTCTCCTCTCCAGGGTTGAATGGAGGCTGCTAAAAAGACGGGAGGCGCAGAAGGACACGACCTACGGCTCAAAGCAGCCGAGCTCAGCTCCTAGTCATTGCGCCTCCACCTCCGTACCGAAACGCCCCGTTTTGTCACCCTGTAATGAGCTCCCAGTCAGACACGCACCGGAGAGAGAAGGGTGAGCCCGAGTAAGGCAGGAGGCGGAGGAAGCTGTGATCTCGCCGTGTAACTCTTACTAAAGGAGATCCTGCCTTGCAAGTTATTTGGGGAATATGCACATCTTCACCCTTTTCTTTCAGCCCAGAGGCTTCCTAAAGTGTTGGGTGGCTTTGTAGCTTTTTTTCTGTTGTTTTGGTTTGTGTTTTGGTTTTTTTTTTTTTTTTTCTGTACGGGGGAGCCCAGCTGGAAGATATCCTCCTGGTCCAGTAACTCGCGGATGTTTTAAAAGCATTTGTTTTGCAGTCGTCACTCAGCCCATCACATGAGTTACAGCAGGTTTCAGAAAGCCCTTGGCATAAAAAGGAAACAGCTCGTGCAGTTTCAACACGTTTTATTATATTTCTGTATGCATTACTCTCAAAACATATCACAAGAAATGATGAAACCACTTAAACCTTCAAATAAAAAATCTGAAACAGTTTATGCTCACAATTGTACATATTTATAGTTAAGAAACATTCTTTATAAATACTGTTTCCTCTGTAGCAAGTTAATACCATAATTTAATTACAAATGGATAAATATGGTAACAGGTATTTACAGGAGGAAGGGTGTTATTACAGAAAAGCTAACGGCACAACGTTTATTTTTCCTCACAATCTTCCGAACAGGAACTAACAAATTGAACTTGCAAAAGCACTAAAACATCACATATAAACCCAGCTAACAGAAAAATACATTCACAAGCGTTGTTGTTTGTGTGAGTGTCTGTAAGTAACAGAATGGAGACTTTGGCACGGTATTTCTTCCCCAGTCTATAGTTGAAATACAGTTTACAATCAAGTTGCCTCTTAAAAAGGAACACAATATTCAAGATATCACAATTACAAAAGAAACATTTTTTTTCTTCCATGTTACTTTTTTTAAAAGGGTGAACTAAAAAGGAAGAAAAGAGGGAGGTGGGGAAGGAGACCAGGACAAAAGAAAACAAGTCCTTCACTTTCTCAGGGAGGGAGGAAGATGGGAAAAAAAAAAAGACTTAAAAAAAAAAGAAAAAAAAAGGAAGAAGAAAGGGACCAATCCGCGGTTTACAAACGGGACGAACTTCTATACACCGAGAATCCAGGAAAATCTCGTTCCCCACCTCGCCGGAGGAAGGAGAGGGCCGCTATATACACAGTTCGTAGGGCGGGAGGGCGCTGGCTGCTTCGGGCGGGGAGGCGCAGGGGCCGGAGGAGTTTGAGTCTCTGATCTTTTGTCTGAAGGCTCTGGAGGGAGAGTTTCTTTCCACCGGCTTGGGAAGCTTTTTATTGGGTGATGTGTTGGTGGCGTTTGGGGTTGGTCTTTTCCCCTCTCTCTCTCTCTCCCCTTTCCGTTCCTCTATAGATTTACCCATTCTTTTATGTTTTTCGGCACGTACTTTTTAGAATATTTTTTGCTGGTTCGAAACGTTCTCAAAAAGAAAAAAAAATTAAAAATCCAAGAAAAAAAAAGACGCGAAGGCGGGAGGGTGTGGGGAGATGAAGGTCCCCCGTCCCCATCCTGTTCGGCCGTCATTTCGCTGCTGGCGGGTGCGGCGGCACCTCCCGGTGCGTCTCCGGCGGGCTCGCTCGCTCCCTCCTGCCCGCCGCCGCCGGGGCGGGGAGGGCGCTGCGGGGCCGTGCAGAGCAGTCCGGCGGGGCCCTACACGTACCACTCATTGAAGTTGGAGGAGAGGCCGCTGTGGCCGCCGCCGCCGCTGCTGCCGCCGCCGCCGCCGCCCCGGTGCACGGCGGACACGGCCGCCGCCGCTGCCGCTGCCGCCGCCGCCGGGGAGAGGTTGCTGGTGTTCTGCGACTCGGCGCTAGGGGACACCAGCCCCGGCGGGGTGGAGGACTCGTAGCCGGAGCTGGCGGCCGGGGAGGATTCGGAACCTTGCGGGGACGACTCGTGCACCTGGGGGGCAAAGGCAACACGGCCGTGTGGAGGAGGGATGGGGAGGCCGCGGCCGCCCCCCGGGCGCGCCCCCCGCCGCCGGCCCGGCCCGCCGCCGCCCCTGGGCCCCGCGCCCGCCGCCCGCCGCCCCGTCGGGGCGCCCGGCGCGGCGCGGCCGCCCTCCCGCCTCCCGCCGCCTCCTGCGGGGCCGGGTACCTTCATATGTTTCCGCAGGGAGCTGGGGTGCGTGTAGGACTTGTCGCACATCTTGCACAGGTAGGGCTTATCCGAGGTGTGGACGTGCATGTGCTTCTTGCGGTCGCTGCTGTTGGCGAAGCGACGGTCGCAGCCTTCGAACTCGCACTGGAAGGGCTTCTCCCCTGTAAGAGAGTGGCGCAGCTGCGGGGTGAGCGCGATCGCCCCCACTCAAACCCCGCGCAGCCTCGGGCCAACTTTCCTCCCCACTTCCCCCCCCTCACCCAGTCACTTCGTCCAGCAGTTTCCCAAAGCAAGAGGCCGGTTCTGTCCCGGTACCCGCAGCGCGGGAGGGCCGCGCTGCTCACTCTTTGCCCTGCAGGGAGGCAACCCCCGTCCCCCACCTGGTTTTCCTACCAAAACACCCCGGGCACCCCCGTCCCGGCATCTTGCCCGATTTTAATTCGACCAGTGCCGACACACACAGTCAGCCCCGAAAGAGACTGAAGAAGAAAGGCGATGATTAATAAAAAAAAAAAAAAAAAAAAGCGAGCAGCATCGAGACGTTTCGCCTCGGTACCAAATCCGCTATCCTGTTAAACTGGAAACCATTAACGACAGATTTAAGGCCGGGCATATTGTTTCGTGTATGGATATTCGAGATAAATGCACATCCGCTGGGAAAACTAAACGTCTGTAAAATACTTCATCTAATTTTCATAGGGATTCCTCTCACCCGGCTGCCAGGACTCCAAATGCCGGGGAGTAATTTGGAGGTGAGAACTCCACATCCCCCCGCCTTTGGAGGGGGGAAGCATTTAACATTAAATTCCATTAGCACCCAAATTGTTTCTTAAAGACATCCGCTCAGACACAATGACTTCAGTGCGGGCATCTCATGCAAATACATTTCTCAAATTTTAAACCTTGTTAAAGCTCGTCTCGCACCTCGCATCGGGCTTAGCACTTGAGAAAACAATAGGCCTCGAGATTTTTAGCCTTTCTCCGGGTAAATATTTAGAGTGCAAGTCGCTAAAATATTTGGCTGTCTTTTATGAAATAGTCTGGCACGGTTTGAGCCGGCAGGAGTAGTAAATGAATAATAGATGAGGCGGGAGGATGCGTTAATTTTTGTTACCCTTCGGCTCAGGCTATTTTCCATCGGGAAAGCCAGGGCTCCCTCGACCCTCTTCCACCTGATTGGGGTGGAAGTTTCCGAGCCTCAAATCCTCTGTTACTTATTACATAATTTAATAAACTGTTGCAAAAACACCTTAAATCACATCGAGTGAGACTTTAAAAACATTTTTTTTTAAATGAGAAAATTTTATTGCCTTGCTCACAGCATTTAAATTTAATGGAAAGCATTTCCAGAAAGGGACTTTTGGCACTTCCAACGGGATTTGGGACTAATGACGGATTTTGCATGTATTTATATAGTTTCTCTCTCTCGGTATCCATACATAAAAGCCGTACTCACAAGTGCTGAATTGTTTGCAAATACGTTGCGTATAGCAAATGTATAAGGCGTCTCATGTGGATGGATGGATGGATGGATGGATGGATAGATAAAAAGATAGATAGGTGTCTTCCCGTATTTTAGCAGGACGGCAGAATTTAGTTTGCGCTGTATTCCGCGTTTCTGCGGAAAGATCCCGCTGAGACTCGGCACGAATCTACACCTCTCACCCCGCAAATTAAAACAAATCAGTAAAATATCCTTTCGAAATCTGGGATGGAGGGAAGTGTATTCTGGTGGGGACGAAACCAAAACAAAAGCAGCTGTGTGATAGAGTGTGTATATGTGGGAAATTAAACTGGAAGCTTATTTTATCTCTCATCATTTTACATCACTGTCTGAGTCTCTATCGGTTTATACATATATATATACATATATATACACGGGCAGAGGGGGGAAATCTGCCGAACGAAACCCGAATTACCTGTGTGCGTCCTTTTGTGAATTTTGAGATTTTCTGATCTGGCGAAAACTTTTCCGCAGCCAGGAAAGGGGCAGGGGAAGGGTTTCTCTCCCGTGTGCACTCGGATATGATTGACCAGTTTGTATTTCGCTTTGAAGGGCTTGCCTTCGCGGGGACACTCCTCCCAGTAGCAGACATGGTTGCTCTGCTCGGGTCCCCCAACGTGCTCCACCGAGACGTGGGTGACCAACTCGTGCATGGTGCTGAAAGTTTTATTGCAACTTTTTTTGGGGTTGTTCAGCTGCTCGGGGTCGATCCACTTACAAATGAGCTCTTGCTTGATGCACTGCTGCCGCATGTATCGGAAAAAGGCACCTGGGTGGTGGTGGTGGTGGGCTGCCATGTTCATGCCCATATTCATATTCATGGGGCCATACTGGTTGTGCAGCTGAGCCGCCGAGTAAGGGTCAGTCCTGGGGCTGGAAACCTGGCGGTACTGATCCGAGCGGGCGAATACCTCCCCCGGCAAGCCCAGTCGCATCTGTCCGTTGAGGACGTTTTGGGAGGCGTGGGGGCCGTGCTGGTCGTGGATGCCCGGGAAGAGGAGGTGGCTCTGAGCGTCCGTGTGCGGGTGGTGCAGGCTGCCGGCCGCAGGGCCGAAGATGCCGTGCTGTCCGCCGGCCGGCGACGAGTCCCCGAAGCCCCGGCTGCGAAACAAGAAGTCCCGTGTGGAGTTGAAGGGCGCCCCGGAGTAGGAGCCGACATGGGCGGCGTGGGGCCCCAGGGCGGCGGCGGGATAACCGGGCGCCTGCGAGGTGAACGCCGAGCTCTGCCCGGGGGAGAGGTCGTGGGCGCCGGCGTTGAGCTTGAAGGCGCCCATGTGCGCCGCTGCCGAGTCCACGAAGCTGTTCTGCGCCGCCAGGCTCAGCTCCCGGTCCTGCATCTCCGCCGCGGCCGAGTGGTGGTGCCGGGCGAAGGTGCCCACGCCGAGGGCCGGGAACTGCGGGCCGGCGTCCAGCAGCATGGTCCGCGCCGCTCCGGGGACGCAGCCGCCGCCGCCGCTGCCGCCTCCCCGCTACCGCCGCCGGGCTGCCGCCGCCCGCCCAGCCGGGCGCGGGGCCGCCGCCGCTCCGCTTCCCCCCGGCAGCCGCCGCGTCCCCCCGCCTCCGCCGCCGCCCGCGCCCGCACCGGCCCGATGCCGCCGCTGTCGCCGCCGGCGGAGCCGTATCCTGAGCCAGGCAGAGCAGAGTCCAAAAGCGAGCGGAGAACCAAAGTGTATTAAAGGAGCTGAGGCGGGGGCGGGCAGGGGAGGGGAGGGGGAGCAGGGGAGGGACGGGGCTGGGGACGGGGCGGGGGGGCAAGGCTCGCCTCGCCGTTCCCTGCGGCACACACGCACGCACACACACACTCACACACACAGACCCGCGCACACGCCGCCGCCGCCCCCCCCTTCCTCCGCCGCCACCGGGATGTCAGAGCCGCCGACCCCCGCCCGCCCGGCCCCGCGCCGCTCCCCGCGTGGGCCGCAGCCCTTCCCGCCGCCTCGGGCCCCCCGCCGCTCCCGGGCCTCCGCTTCTCGTTTTATCCTCCGCCGGGCATTAGCGGTGTCTCTCACGGAGAAAAACTTGCAGCCGCGGGTTCCCACGGAGCGAAGAGACCCCGGGGGTGCCCCGCGCCTCCCTCGACCGCCTCGGCTGAGGGGCGTGGGGAGGGGGCTGAGGAGGGGGGTGCCGGAGGCGGATTAAAAACAATAAGGGCGGCGGTGGGGGTGGGGAGGGGAGGCGGGGGGCGGGAAGGGGCCGGCGAGTGCCGGAGCCGGAGCGGCGCGGCCGGGGCGGTGGAGTTGCAGCCCCGCTCCGCCCGCGCCCGCGCCCTCGCTGCCTCTCGCTCCTCTGTTTATTTCGGTGGGCGCTACTGAGGCGGCGGCTTTTTATTGCCCCCCTCCCCCCCCTCTTTCTCTTCCCTCCCTCCCCCGGCCTCTCTCCTTATCCCCGCCCGCACTGGCGGCTCCTCTCCCGACGCCGCCTTCACCCGCCGCCCGGCCGCTCTCCCGGCTCCCGCTCATTGGCCCGAGCCGCCCCGTCCATCCGGGCGTCCTCGGCCACCGGCTAATGGCGGCGCGGCCGCCCCGCGCCCTGCCCGCCCCGCGCCCCGCCGCGCCGCCGCCGAGCGCCCCGCGGCCGTGCGGCCCCCGCCTGGCACCGCACCGCAAAGCCCCGCGCCGCGCCGGGGGCCGCCTTCAGCCCCGCACTGCCGGTGGCTTTTTGATTTTTGGGGGGAGTCACCCCTCCACTCTCTCCCCCCCCTCCCCTGCGGCGAGGGGAAGGGGTGGTGTGGAGAGAGGCGCAGCGATCTCGGAAAATATCGATGTACGCTTGGGCATGTGATACTGCCTCGGGAGGCAAACAAACAAAGCGAGGGTCTTAAAAATATAACCCCTGCAGCCCCTTTCCCCATTTCGGCTAAAGCAGATGAATCCCGTGATCGATAACGGGACCGAGGGGGGAATCACATAAAAGTCACGTTGGCGGGGCGACGGTGGCTGGGACAAAAAAAATTAAATAAAATAAAAATTTAAATAAATCAGGCAACGGTCGCCCTGGTTGTTTGGGCTTTTAAACCATTTATGTGGGAGCAGAGGAGTCGATCTGCGATCTGCATGTGTTGTGAATGTGCATCTGAGAGTAGATGCTTTAGGAGTTTTCCTTGTCTCTTCCCTTCCTTGAAAAAGAAACAAAAACAAAACCGCAAAAAAATCCCAACCCCAAAATCCACCCTGCCATTGTTATTTGGAAACCGGATTCTTGCATGGCAGGAATAAAAAAGCATAAAGCCGGCACACACACACACATGCACCCGCAGACACACACAGAGCAAACAAGTCCCCTTCCCCTCCCCCTCCAGTAAATACACGTCTGGCCCCTGCTTCGGTTTGTTTTGTAGTGGCTGAAAAATAATCATCTCGGGGCCAGCAGCTCACCAATAAATAAGGCTCTGTAAAAATCAAAACCCGGCATAACAATTGTCTTCTTAACCGTCCTGCACTTAACCTTGGCGTATCAGTCCCCATCAGTTCTCTGCTTGGCAGAGAAGTGACCCAAAATATAGTGGTTTGTGTGGTTTGAGGGGGGGCTTTTTGAAATTCTCCCTTTGACATTTCTCCTGTGACTCCTCATGACATTAAATCCCGCATTAGGCATAGGCAGGCTCAAACCTGGATCCAGTATCCGAGCAGGGGTTTTACAGTGAGAGATGATAGATAGATAGATAGGTAGATAGATAGATAGATGGAAGGAAGGGAGGAAGGAAGGAAGGCAGGCAGGCAAAGGCACTGCACACCAACTAAGGTCTTCCCCATCATTGTCATTAAATGGTTAAAATATTTCCAAGTCTGTCCAAAAGTGGTTGAAATGTACCAGTACTGGACATTACTCTGTGAACAAGGTGAGGATTTAAACTGGGGAGAAGTGGGATTTCTTCTAATCTGAAATGAGCATTAGAAGATAAACTGAATATTAATGCAGAGCTGCACCTTTGATGCCAACAACTCTTTTCTGTTCACCACTCCGTCATTCGGTCCCGTCTTTGCAGGCAGGGGTGTCTGCTCCCCATATATTGCTTTCCCAGGCTGCAGCTTGGGAGCATATGCTGTCCTTGTCCTGACTCCCCAGGCTCCCAGGGACAGACCTCGAACAAATTCTATTTTCCTTCTCTGAAAGGTTCCCGAGGAGGAGGTCTGAGAGTAGTCCTTCACCGTTGCTGGGGATTTCGAGAGCACTAGTTGGAGAGGAAAAGTTTGGTCTCCTGCGTAGTCTGCCTCCAGATTAGTGAAAAAATCATACGGACAACTAAACGCTTGAATACACTTTTTTTTTTTTACCGATTTAAAAGAAGTTACTAGATCTGAGATCAGAAAAAGAACAAATATGTCCAAGAAAATTCGCAGTTAAAACACCGATAAAAAAAATAACAAAGGTGAATATTCATACAAATACCTACCTTCTGGATTTTCCTTTCTTTCTTTCTTTCTTTCTTTCTTTCTTTCTTTCTTTCTTTCTTTCTTTCTTTCTTTCTTTCTTTCTTTCTTTC
>NW_016690237.1:0-101288 GCF_001604755.1 Lepidothrix coronata | reverse complement strand
TTCTTTCTTTCTTTCTTTCTTTCTTTCTTTCTTTCTTTCTTTCCTTTCTTTCTCTACTCCTCTTTTCCTCTCTCTCTTTCCTCCTTTATTTTCCCTCATCTTCTCTTTTCCTTCCTCCCTTCCTTCCTTCCTCTCCTTTCCCTCCCTTTCTTTTCCTTTCTCTCTTATTTCTTTATTCTCTTTCTTTATTCCTTTCTCTCCTTTTTCTTTCCTTCCCTTCTTTTCCTGCGTCCCCTCCCCTCACCCCTCGCTCTGCCCGCTCAGCGGCGCCGACACCGGGGCGCTTTCAGGGGGACGCGGTGAATTCCAGCCGGAGCCCCCGTAGGCTGGCCGCGCTCTGCTATTCTTTCAGGGCTCCAGCCCTACTCTCTCTGCAGGAAACAGAGGAGCTGATCCAAGTTCAAAGTCACGTCGCCGTCCCTCCTAAGAAGTGCTTTATTTCCCTCTGAACCGCAAAACCTCTTTCCCCCATGTCACAGGGTAACAAGGGAAGGGAGCGAGGGAGGAAGGGGGGGGGAGCAGAGGCACCGGCAGCCAGCCCCGCACTCTCTCGTCGGGCCACCGCCACAAACGCAGCCTGCGGCTTACGGCAGCTTTCGAGGGAGGAAAGCAAGCGGTCACCCAAAGTCGGTGCTAAATCGGTTTATTGAAAGAAGTTTTTCAACAGGTTTCTGGAGGTGCCAGACCTGCAGAACAAACGTCGGCTTCCCCGGGAAACCGTTCACGTCTTTGTAAGTTTTCCGAAATTCTCTTTAAAACTGTTTTGCTCTTTTTCTTGCCGGCTGGTGATGTGGAGAGAACTAGTGGGGGGGGTCGGGGCGAGGGAAAGCAATTTCTTGCTTCCCCTGGACTGTACCTACCGTCTTCGCCTGCTAGCCCCTTTTCCCGGGAGGTGTCAGCGCCCTCTGGGGAGTATCCGCTCCCCCTCCTTCCATCGCCCCCTCCTCAGTAGCCGTAGGTACCGCGGTGGGGGCGCAGGCTGTGGAGGATGCGGCTGGTGACGGGCTCATCGGAGAAAAAGAAGTTGAAGGACCCACCGTGGGGAAGGAGGGATAGGGAAAGGGGGAAGAGAAAGTCTTTCCCCCAAAATTCATCCTTCCCACAGAGTAACAGGGATGAGGTGCGGGCCGAGGAGGGGGTGTGCGGTTGGCCGGTAGCCTGGGAAGAAGAGGCCAGTTGAGCGGCATCACTTGCACCGTTGTCTGTATCACAGACACTCATAAATTCAACAAGCTCATCAACAGGATATTAAGTTGCAGGTTACCTTTGATGGTGCCGATTCGAGCCACTTCTAGGCCGTTCGACCTATGACCCGTGAAGACCACATGTGTTGTGCTGTAGCCTCTCTCTGTAAAACACACACTTCGGGACAAAAGTTCTTTGTCAGGCTCTACCGGCAGTGTAATGTAAAAGAAAAAGGGGAAATAATGAAAATCTCAGCCAAAGCTGTAACCTTCAAATACTTCTTAAAAAAAAAAAAAAAAACAAGCCAAAGCAAAACAACAACAAAAAAAAATCAAAACAAACCCACGCTAGGCAGAGCAGGGGCAGGAGGAAGGAGCACGCTGCTTTCGTGCCATTAATATTTATGGTTTCTTCAGTTGCACTTATATATATGTATGTATAAAAGAAGTTGCTGTATAAAACCCCTCTCTCGGCAGGAATGGCGTGAGGCGGCGGGGGCGAGGAGCAGTGTAGCGTTTTTTTCCAGGACGGGAACCTTGGCCGAGTGGCAGCCGGTGCCTCTGCCCTGCCCAGCTGCGGCCGAGGGACGCGCAGAGCCGCGTACTTCGCGCGCCCCGCGCCCTTCCCTGCTGCGCGCCTCATTCTGCAGCCAGTGTAGACCCGGCGCAACGCCCCCAAAATGGGGTCTGCGGCCGCACTGCCGGGCTTTATTATATGCACCTTCTTCCATCTGGAGATGCCCACATAAACGTTAGAGGCATGGAAGAAGCGTCCCAATAAAGGGCGATGGACTTTGTAATACAATTTATGCCGTCATTCATAAATAACAATGCCATATGGTAACCATATTGCTTATACAAGTAAAGCCGTCAAAGTGTCACTATTTGATTTATCTCAACAGCTTCTTCCAACGGTGACGTTCAGCCACAGAGAGAGGGGAAGGGGGAGAGAGAGATCAGAGCAAAATTTGGCCTGGGTTTCCTTGAGACCGCCTCTCTCTTTATCTCTTTATTTCTCTGTAGGCATAGATAAATAGAAAGATAGATAGATAGATAGATAGATAGATAGATAGATAGATAGATAGATAGACAGACAGACAGACAGAAAAAGAGAGAGAGAGAGAAAGAGACACTGAAGGATGGAATTTTTTTTCCTTATTTTGTCCCTATTTGAGCAAACCCCGAAGGGATCCCTCTTTCCCTGGCGAGGCGCTCACTGAAAACAGCAGCTCCGAAACTCTTACTCGTAAATCCCTGTCCCAAAGATGTGGCGGGTCTCGGCCCCGGCAGCCCGACGTCGGGCACGGTGCCGGCACCCACTCGTGTCCGGGTGCCAGCCCTCGGGTTCCCACTTGGGTGCACAGAGCGACGACATTTGGCTCAGGAGAAGTTTAATTTTTAAGGGTATAAAATATCCATCCGCTGAGCCCCTCAATAAAGGAGGGATGTGGAGTCTCACTGCCACATGGCTCTCTCTTTCCCTTTCGTGCCCCTGGGCAGCCACCCGCTCCCGCCCGAGCTCCCAGTGCCTCCATGTTATTCCTCCGATGGGATGGTGAGGAGGACACCGTGGTTACTCCCTGCCCGTGTCGGTCCCCACGGGGCTATGACTCGGGGCGCTCCCTCCTGGTACGGGCGGAATCCATCTCCAATCAAGCATGTTCGCGGAGGGCACCGCGCCACGGGCTCCCCCATGCCGCAAGGCAGCCCCAGGAGCAAAGGAAGCCACTGGCGACGGGTCGGGAGGAGGGTAGGCTTTTTCAGCAGATTGCGGGGATATTTGGAGGTCTTGCCAAGGAAAGCGGCAGTCGCGCTCCTTTTCTAATGCTTCCCCAGAAGAATGCTTTACAAGTTATAAAATATTGCTCCCTGCTCCCTAACTATCAATAAGACGTGCATTAAAGACGATTGTTTGTAAATGGTGTTCATGATCATTAGCATACATTTACATAACGCAGCTCATAGCACAACGTTTTAGTTAAATACCTTCTAAAGCCGATAGCCCGAGCTCGGTTTATAGAGGAAGCTTTACGAAACAAATCTGAAGGCTTCCAGGTTTCACCCCGCCTCTGCAGCCCCCCCCATGTCCCTTAGCAGATTTGCCGGCGAGCGGGGCACTGTGGGAGAGTTTCGCAGCCAGCTCCGCCGCGGGAACAGGGTGCGTTCCGACCCCCGACGGGCGCTGCTGAGGTTTTTGGGGGGCTGTGGGGATAGCACAGTTCGCCTCCCTGTGTTGCAGGTCCAGAGGGCTGTAGCAGTCTGGGCCTGAGTTGGTATCGGTGAGTCAATGGGCTTTAAATTCTTCATGGCACTTTTGGAGATGGAAATGTCCAAAATTGACCTGGCCCGGGCAGTCACCTTTGCTTTCTGGCGTTTGCAGCCAGTCCTAAAAATGGGCTAGTTTCCGCCTGAGTCTCGATCAACCCCTCCCTCCCCACAGTCACAGGTCAGCTGCCTATTAGCCACCTATAAAATATTTTCATTGTTTTATAGCCTCTCATAAAAAGAAATTGATCGGGGGATATATTTGAGTTAAGACGTATTAAATCGATGACAGATACATATCACGCTGCTTTTAACAGGAGAGGGATGAGGAGCCGTGATGCTGTTCTTCATCTCCACAGCATCTCCTGTCAAACCATTCTGAACCTCAGTCCAGACACGTGCCAAGAATTTAGGGAGGGAAGGCACTGTTTGGACGGACGTATAGAAAACATACGTATATAAATACCCATACAGACGTACGGCTAGTTAGCGAGAAGTTTTTACTGTGCAATAAAACCATCAAGCAGTCCCTTTTAAAACCCGGGGATCATTTATTCCCGTTTCTTGCCTTGCAGAATCACTGAAACCCCCATCGTGGCCACTAGAGCTGGGAACAACGGTTCGGCTCTGGGGGGGGAGAGAGAAGAGGGAACCGGTGGGTCTCACTCCCCCTTGAGCATTCCCTATAGCCTGTCCCACCCCTTCGGCAGCCGTGGGCCAAATCCTGCGAGTTTTCCTCACGTGAGTAGCGGCGGGAGGGAGGGAGGAGGGGGTGCTGGAGCCTGGCCCAGGAAATGCCGGACCAGCACGGGGCTTCCTTTAAACATGGCTCAGCATAGGGAAAAGGACAAGACGAGCAGATGTAGTTTGGTCAAGGGGATTAGGTTGCCGGGGAGGGCCAGGGTGCGTGTGTATGGGCGTCCACTGGCATCCCCCACACCTCTTCCTCTCCTGGGATGGTGGAGGAGCGTCCCTCACTGCCTCAGAGGTAAGGAAGGGCAGGCAGCCTGCCTGCACTTTCCAAGGAGAGCAGGAGCTCAAGGCATTCCCAGGGGGACCAGTAGCCTAAAGAAAGCAGATGATATATCAATAAAAGCTACTTCTCCTCCCTCAGTCCTACAGAAAATTCACGACAATGCTCCTCTCCCCCTTTTGGCTCGGCAGGGAAATCCCGGCACTGCCTAGTCGTCTCCCTCGAACGACAGCATCCTTTGTGTCGACGGGGCAGCTTCGGCACTCCACAAAGAGCTCCACTTTCGAGGACTACCACACCCCACACCCCAGGGGCGGTCCCATCGCTTTCCCCGCCCGTTCCCCACCTCTGCCCCCTTTTAGGAGAGCTCCCACTCTTCCTCTCTTTTCGTCTAGGGCAGCAGCTCAGGGCTGACAGTCCCTAGGCGGAGACTCCCCCATTTCCCATCCTACCTCCCCCCTCTGTCCCCTACATCCCAAAGCGTCGAGGGACGTTTATGCTCCGGGCCGGTGTCACTGCGGCAGTTCCATCTCTATTTCGCCGTTGCAGAATTAAATCTGAGGTGGAGGCAGCTGCTTGGGGTACGGCTGGTGGCCCCCTGAGGGTCAAGGGGCGCCGCGGCAAGGGGCTGCGGGAGGAGGAAGCCCCAAAGAGGCGGCGAGCGCAGGCTCCCAAAACTTGGCCCTAACATATGCCACTTGCCCCTCTCCTCCTTCCCTCCCTGCTTACTCGTTTATTTTCTAAAGGAAAGGAATCCCAACCCCCGCCGTTTTCTTTTTAGGAAAACTTTGGCTGCCTTCCCCTAGTGTTACCTCAGGCGTGAGTACACACAGCCTCGGCCTCGCGTGGGTGTGGGGCTGGTACGTTGTATGAGGGCGTGCTTTCCCGCCTCATCCATGAATGAAGTGGCCCTCCAAAAAAAAGAAAAAAAGAAAAAGAAACCGAGTGCGGACCTGGGAAGCAGCCCCGCGCGTGGGCTCCTTCCAGGCGAGCAGAGAAACCCCACGGCCCCGCGAACGTAAACGCGGCGGCGCCTGCGAGCAGGGCGCCCCGTCCGGTGCCGGGGGAGCAGAGGCAGCTGCCGCCCGGTGCTGCCCGGTGCTGCCGGCGGGGGGCGGCGGGGGGAGGCGGCGGGTGCGCCCCGTCGGGCCCCGCGCGAAGTTTTGCAAGTGCAACTTCGGGGGGCGGCGCGGGGGGGGCGCGGGGGGCGGCGGGGGCGGATCCCCGCTGCGCCCGCGGCCTGAAAGGAAGCCAATCGCGCGGCTCCGGCCGCTGCCAATCATCGAGATCCGTCCAATCCCTCCGGCGCGGTGTCCGAGCCGTATTCCCCAGCGCGCCGCCGGAGTGTGGTGAGGGCTCTGCCAATCGCGGGCGGGCAGAGCGGGGCCAGGGATGCGCGGGGCTCGGAGCGCAGACAAAAGAAGTTAAAGAGCCGCTTAATATATACATGTTTTTGAAGGCGGGTAAAGGGAAAAAAATAACAACAGCGAGCGTAGATGGGCTTGGCTGTGTCGTTATGGAGCCCCCTTTGAGCAAGAGGAACCCGACACTGAGATTAGCGGATTTGGCAGCGTCTCAGCCCCATCCTCACCAGAACATGACAGGCTTCCCGGGGCTGGGGAACCACAACGTCCACCCCCACCACGCGGCCCACCTCCACCCCGGGGACGCGGGCGGCGACCCCGGCGGCGCCCTCACGCCGCTCGGACCCGAGCACATGGCGCAGCCCGCCGCCCTCAAGCTCACACCCGAGGCGCTCACCGCCGCCGCCTTCGCCGCGCCCGCCGCCACCACCACCGCCGCCGCCGCCGCCGCCGCCGCCACCACCGCCGCCGCCACCACCGCCGCCGCCTACGCGCCGCCCGCCGCCGCCCTCCCGGGATACCCGTCGGGGGGGGCGGCGGGCCGGGACTTCCTCCTGCGGCGGGAGCTTCCCGCTGCCGCCGCCGCCGCCGTGCACGGGGCGCTGGGAGAGCAGCACCCGCCCGTCGGCTCCCCCCACCTTCCGCACCCGCCGCCCCACGGCGTCTTCATCTCGGCCGCGGGCACCTACGGCGCGGCCGACGGGGCGCACGCCGCCTTCCCGCCGCCGCCGGCCGGCGAGCAAGGCGCGCCGGCCGGCCGCCACCCGCCGCTCAACGGGCAGATGCGCCTGGGGCTGGCGGCCGCCGCCGGGGAGCTCTACGGGCGCGCCGAGGCGCACTACGGGGCTGCCGCCGCTTCCTCCTCCTCGGCGTTGCAAGGCTACGGCTCCGTCAACCTCAACCTGGCGGCGGCCGGCCACGGGCACCCGCACCATCCCCACCACCACCACCATCACCACCACCACCATGCCCACGTCGGGGCGGCGGCGGCGGCCGGGGCCTTCCTGCGGTACATGCGACAGCCCATCAAGCAAGAGCTGATCTGCAAATGGATCGACCGGGATCCGCCTCCGCCGCCTCCGCCGCCGCCACCGGGCGGTAGGAAGCCTTGCTCCAAAACTTTCAGCACGATGCAGGAGCTGGTGAGCCATGTCACCGTGGAGCACGTCGGCGGGCCCGAGCAGAGCAGCCACGTGTGCTACTGGGAGGAGTGTCCCCGCGAAGGCAAGCCCTTCAAAGCGAAATACAAGCTCATCAACCACATCCGAGTGCACACGGGAGAGAAGCCCTTCCCCTGCCCCTTCCCCGGCTGCGGGAAGGTCTTCGCTCGTTCCGAAAACCTCAAGATCCACAAGCGGACTCATACAGGTAGGTTGTTCTTCCCCCCTCCCCCGCCCCTGCAAGGGTTTCCTTCTTTCTTCTTTCCCCCCCCTCCCTTTCCTCCTCTTTTCCTCCTCTCCTGCGCACCGCCGGACATGTGACTTTTTCATGAATAAGTAATTCGGCAGCACACGGGCCACGCACACACAGCTACGCACACGCACCCGGCCCCTCTACCCTGCACACACGTGTCCCGTCGCCCCCCCCAACCCCCCCTGCACCTTGGGCAGCTCCCTTCCCACCCCCTCCGCCACCCACCTCCCCGGCACCACCGGATAAATACATCGATTAATAAATAACGCAGAGCTGGGGGAAGATGAGCAGCAGCCCCTGCGGAAGAGCGGGAAGAGGACGAGCACTCGCCCGTCCCTGCTCCCTCCGCCCCTGTCCAGGGCACCCCAGGGGGCTCACCCCGTGTCTAGGGAGCGCTCCGCTTTGCCACCTCCCTCCCCGCGCCGAGGAACGGCGATTCTGCTTTTCCTGCCGGTTCTGCCGGCGGGACGAAGCCGGACGGAGGACGCTTCGCCCGGCCGAGATGGGGCCGCGGGGGCTCTTGGGGGCGCAGTTCCCCTGCGCTGCGGGCGGCGGCAGCGCTCGGGGCTGCCGGTACTACCGGGGTACCGGGCTGCCCCTGTGACCACCGCTCCTGGGGCTACCCTCCCTCCGGAGCTGTCCCTTCTGTTGGGACCACCGATACTGCCGGGGGTACCCCCTGCCTGACCTAACGATACTGCCGTAACTGCTGGGGATGCCGGCGGCCCTGCCGGGGCTGCTCGTGACGCTGGGTACGGGTACTGACCCCTGTCCCGAGGCTGCTGGTGCTGCCCGGGCTCCTCCCGCCTGCGGCGATGTCCGCGGAGCCGGAGAGCACGGAGCAAGGCGGGGGAAGGCTCTCACCGGAGGACGCTTCACTCCCTTTGGTGATGTGAGAAGGAAACTTCAAAGTTGCTCCGACTGCCCGGCGGGGCTGCGGGAGGAGTAAGCGGCACCCGGGGCAGATGCCCTGGAGAGGCTCGGGCTGTGTATGAGCCCTTGAGTATTTTTTCTTTCTGTGTTTGTTTTGGGTTTTTTTCTTCTTTTTTTTTTTTTTTTTTTTTTTTTTTTTTTTTTTTTTTTTTTTTTTTTTTTTTTTTCTTTTTTTTTTTTTTTTTTTCTTTTTTACTTTCTCCTCATTTGTCGCCACCCCCGAAATACGCATTTCCATCTGGGTGTAAAAACTCTGCCGAAAACGAACGAAGCCGGGATTTATAGTGGCAGATAAATATTATTCCTCGGAGGATACTTAAGGAAGTGGAGTTGCCGTAATTGCTTTCTTGATTTATTGTGTGCTGCTCGGGAAGAGAAAAGCGGCGACCGTGCAACGTGTTGTTCTGATGTAAAACCAAATGGCCCATGGCTGAAAGGATTATAGATTTTTATCTGCAGAATATGTCAGGCATGAGCCCGTAGGTAGCAGCGGAGCCTTGAGGGTGCCCGGCGCTCTGCACCCAGAGCCGCGGGTGGGGGAGGAGGAAGTTTTCTCCTGGGGGGTCTGACACTTTCTGTTGTTATTCTTGTTGTATTAATGGCACCGTGGGATGAGTTAAGTGCTGGAGGCCCGTGGTTTTGTCATCTATAGCCTTCTCCATCTGCCTTGGTTTGAAAAACAAAACTTCACTGCAGACTTTCCTAGGCTTCTCAATTCCTTACCCATCTCAGCTCCAAGGAGGGGGCTGAGGGGGGGAAAGTGGGAACGAGTCTGGGAGAGGCTTGGGAGCGGTCAGAGAGATTCAGCGGGAAAATGACACCCCCCCCAATAACCCAAATATATACTGGTCACAGTTTGCAGCTCTAAGCTGAGGTCGGCCATTGGCCCGAGGCCCTGCGTGGGACATGGCCCTTTGCAAACGAAATTTGGAGTTTTCAGCTTGCAGTCCCTGGGAGGGTGCCCACGCATGGGCCCACGGGGAAAGGCTATATCCACTCAGAAGGGGTCGTTACAACAAAGCAGCCCTCGGGGCTTGGGGCAACAGCCCACCTAAAATGACAGCTCGGGCCCACGGGAGGACAAAGAGGTCATGAGTCGTTCCCCACGCAGAACCTTCGAGTGGACGAGGGATCCCAAACCTTCTGCCCGTGCCTATCAGATTAATTGCTGTAATTTTGCTTCCTCAACTTTAATTTAGTCATGTGCAGCTTGGGAGCAGGAGAGATTTACAAACTATTCGTTTATTATGGGCATTCAGGGGTGTGTGTGGGGGAATAATAACACCATAATTGTATCATTAGGAGATTTTATGTGTTTCTGGTGATTCTGCAGGAAGAAGAGTATGTTGGTAAATTCAGGAGGAGTTTGCTTGCTTGTTTTGTGGTTTTTTTTTTTTGTTTTGTCCTTTTTCCTCAAAAGCATTACCCTGGAAGCTGCACACCCCACTCTGCAGCTCCTCTCCCATTTTGGGGACAAATTGCTGTTGCCACCCCTGGTGTGTCCTAACAGAAATGGTGATCCCCTCCCTCCTGCAACTTTGCTGCCCCCTCACCGAAGATCAGGCTTCCTTCCGATGACTTCCACACCCTGCCACCCTCTAAAAAAAGTGACCCCAAACCCCTTCTGTGTCCCTCCCCACCGCTGGCACTGCTACTGCTGGGAGGAGTTATGGGATGGCACCTGGCATCTCACCCCCTTCCTTGGGTTGAAACCACCTACAAATAGTTAAACTCTGACGTTATTCCCTCGTCAGCATAATGGGGACACACTGGGAGCTTCCCCACTCCTGGATTTATGGGGAGTTGGATCATCGAGATCTGGAGACTGGTGAGGGTGCCACATGTGAACCCATGTGGAAAGACACTTCCCTAAAGCCCCGAATGAGTGGATGCACTTTGGTCCGACTGGTCGGAGCATCTCAGGGCAGCTTGACTTGGGGATCTGCAGGCCACTGCCAGCAGCAGGATGTGTGAGTCTGCATCCTTGGAGTAACACAGATAGAAACCAGGCAAAACCTCTGGTAGATTCACTTTGTTTTACCAGAAAAGATAATAGTAATTAATGAACAAACGAAGTGACTCGAAATTTGTCTTGGGGGTGTGCAGGGGTTTTCGTGCGCTTAAAACCCACGAGGTACAATTTTAATTCCTTTTTTCCTCCTCTCTCCCTTTTTTTTTTTTTTAAAGATAACCTTGCACTTTCTAGTGATACCACATTGGTGGTGGCTGAGATGATTTTAATTGAAAAAATTGATGCGTAAATAGGCTGTGGAGGTGTATGTTTCTATAGTAACAGCCGAGAAACAGCTTCGGAAAATAAAAATAGTTTTCTTATCTCCATTGTTATTTTGCTAAACGCAATATGATTTTACAAATGTGAGGGGCAGTAAAAATTGCTTGGTGATAATGAGCAAATGTCTACCGAGAGAGCTGTTTGGTTGTTATTTCTGAGAATTCAGAGCAAAACAGATCTGAAAATATACACATCAATCATTCCTAAACTGATTCAAGAGTTGCAATAGACATGACAAGGATTATCAGTGCAGGTCTGTCTCAGACTCATGTGTGCATGGCAGGGGAAGAAAAAGTTGCTGTAAGAAACTTCAATACAGGGTTCGGCCACTTTTTATTTTTCCCTCTGGTCAACAAGCAATAGGCATTTACCCAGCCCCATTCAGGAACTATGGGGAAGGGTCGGTCTGGGACACGGCTATATGTACCAGAACATATATATTCCAGGGTACGTTATGTGTGGAGACAAGGGTGTGATTTTCACAACCCCTTTAACTGTTAAGCAGTGTGTAAAACTTAAAATAGAGAATCCGGACATTTTTAGATCCAAATTCGTCCGAGGTAAACAGCTACAGTAACAGCAGTCTGCTACCCTCATCTCCAGTGTTCGGGTTGGTCCCCCCAGCTTGCAGGTTCTCAATCTGAGCTGCTGGGTACTTCGTCTTTATATCGGGATGCTTAAACAGGTGTTACTTTTATTTCCCCCAAACTAATTATTCCCCCAGCGCAGTGCCCATTGGGAACGGATTACGCAGGAGATGTGCCAGCCGAGCCAGGCTGCCGGCAAACGCCAGCCCTCGCAGGCAAAAGCATTGAAAGGTTTTGTTTGGGCTCGGTCATTAGAGCGGTAATGAAGGTTTCTCGTGTGCTAGGGGAGCGCCGCAGAGGGCAAACAAGGCTGGGGGGGACCTGCCGCCGCCAGCCCGGGGCTTCGGGTCTGGGGGCTGCCAGCAGCGTGTCACGGGCAGCAAAACACGAGGAAGAGGTCGGAAGCCTCGGGCATGTCACGACTGTCGTGAGGGGGGAGGAAAAAGGGGAAAGGGGAGGAGAAGGAGGGAAGGGGAAGCTTTGCCCTGCCGCTCGTCCCCGGAGGCCGCGCTGCGGAGGGGCTGCGGTGCGGCGGGCGGGCTGCGGGCAGGGCCGAGCCCCCTCCCGCCGGTAACGGTGCCGTTGCTGTGTCCCGGCAGGGGAGAAGCCTTTCAAGTGCGAGTTTGACGGCTGCGAGAGGAAGTTCGCCAACAGCAGCGACCGCAAGAAGCACTCCCACGTCCACACCTCGGACAAGCCCTACTACTGCAAGATTCGCGGCTGCGACAAGTCCTACACCCACCCCAGCTCCCTGCGGAAGCACATGAAGATCCACTGCAAGTCCCCGCCGCCCTCCCCGCCGCCAGGCTCACAGGGCTATGCGGCGGCGGGGCCCCCCGACGGTCCGCTGCCCCCCGAGGCCGACCCGGCCGCCGAGGCGCCCCGCGGCCGCGCCGCCGCCCTGTCCCCGCCGGTCACCAACCTCAGCGAGTGGTACGTCTGCCAGGCCGGGGGGGCTCCCCGCCGGCCCCGCACCCCTTCCAGCCGCGACACCTCCCCGGCTTCCGAGGAGGACGAGCCCCATAGGACCTCGGGGGGCAGAACTGCTCCCTAGGGCCGTGCTGAGCAGTGCCGAGCTGCCGCCGGTGGCCCCAGCCCCACCACAGTGGCCTGGGCTGCAACAGGCACCTGGCATGGGGGTTGCTCTGGAAGTGTCATCAGGTTTGACTCGCGCTATTTATTCCATGTACGAAACCCTATGGTGTTTATACGGTAACTAATTTAATTAAAGAGACTTGGACCTTTTTTGTTTTTCCCTTTTGGTAAGAAAAAGCATTGTAATGCCAGGCTGGGCCATCTCAGCCACCCGCGCTGCACGGTGTGCAGGGGGACAGTGCCAAGGGAGATATCCTTCTCCCATCCTGCCCGTGCCCATTGCTCTTATCAAGAGAGTTTGCTGGTGAAGGCTTCGAGCTGGCAGAGCCCAATCTCTCTCTGGAGTGGCTCTTAAATACCTTAGCTGCCACTCAGCACCTCCTCTTTGGCCTCGGTAAAGCCCCAGGTCAGCAGCAGCCTCCTGACTGTAAAGCAGCACCTGCTAAAATCCAGCCAATCGAGGACAGGTTATGCATCCCTCAAAATAAAATTAAATAAATGCATTTTCCTACCCCTCTTGAAGTTCAGCTCCTTTGTAATTGATGGTTTCTCTCCCGAGTCAGTGGGTCCCACCTGCACCCAGCGTTTTCTCTCCAGCCTTCTTTCTTTCTCCCTTAGCCCTAACCATGTGCAAACGATTTAGGGAAGGAAAGACAAAAGATGCAGGACTCCTTTATCACTCCTCCATAGTTTGTACGTGTATGGCTCCTAAAATGCAGCCAGAGAATAAGAGAAACCCGCTGCTATTTGACAACTGTGATACTGTGATACATTTTGGATATATTTTTTTTTTAAACACGAAAACTGACAGCGAATTTCCCTTTTCTCGGGCTTGGCATTATTATTACTCTGGTTATTATTGTTTTTTAAAGTTTGTCTCGCAGAGGAAGACTTTGTCTCATCCTCCCTCCAGCCCCTTCAGGGATTGGGAAGGGGAGCAGCCCCCCAGGCCCAGCGAGTCCTGGAGTAGGGGGCAGGGACAGAGGGATTGTCTTTTTAATATTATTTTTATATATGTTATTTCCTCTCTCCAACCGAGCCGATGCCTGCGCGCTTTTCACCATCCCCCTGAAAGTGGCTCGGCAGAGTCACCTGGGAGGAGGGGACAGGAGCTGCTGGGAAAGAAGCGAGGGGTGGGGAAGCAGGCTGCCGTCCGGGTGTCAACCGCCCCCCACCCCCCAACTGCCCAGCCCAGCGGCCGAGGGGCTGCGGGGCGCGGGGACACCCCGGCCTGTCGCCCATCCGTCAGGAGCCAGGAGCAGGGCGCAAATGAAGTAAAGAGCACTAATTCCTCCTCAGAGACCCTGAGAGGAGAAGCGGCAGCCTCCCTCCCCTCCCCCAGGGCTCGTGGAAATGTGTTTTGTGTGCCGTGAATGGTAGATGTCGTCTTGTCATTGTTAATAACGTGTATGTGAACGCGATTATTTTGTACAGTCGAATTAATTTATTTTCTGACATCACCCTTTTTCTTTCCTTTTTTTTTTTTTCTCCTTGGAACAGTACAGAGCACACCAAAGAATTTTCTTATTAATTTTGGTGATAGATTGTTGTTTATGATGCTGTGGTTTGTAAAAAAAACAAAAAAAATTATATTTTTCAGCTTACTTGAATGACTGATGTAATGTGAAACAGACTCTTCCTGCATGTGCTCCGTGCGGTGTGTTGGTGCTGATATATATATGTATAGTTCATAGAGATATTATATTATTAGTACAGTGCATGGTGCTGTCACTCTGGAAGCCTTTAAACGTTGTCTTCATATTGTTGTGTTGGATCTAAAGAAGCAGATGTTACTTTAAAAACAAACAGAAAACTTGAATAGAAAATAATTTTTTAAAGTTCATTCGATTTGCTTTTTATTCCTTTTTCAAAGCCCATTTGAATAAATAGAAAATAATAAAGGAAGGTATGAACTTTTTAAAAAATAATTTATGTAATGTAATCTTATTAGAGATATATTGGTGCTGATTTATAAACGAACTTTTTAATTTATGCATTTTTTTAACAACAGATTGCACTATACATTACGACATGGCAGGGTTTATAAACTGTGGCTCGGGGGGATATACCACTATTTTTATGTACTTGCTACACGTAGGGTTACACAATTCCCCAACAATTTTATGACACATGATACCTCCTAAATAAAAAATGCTAATTTAAATTTTTTTCATCTCTGTAAACCCCATAAAAAGCAAAAAAAAAAATTATCATGCAAATGAATAAAAATATTATTCCTATGTATTGCATGTGCCTTACTGACAGACGAGGGGCAGAGACAGACCAAAACATTCCCTTTTCCCCCCGAGGGTCAGTAGGTAGAGTCAGATATAGCCATAGCCTCATAGCGCAGCAGGAGTAGCACCGGGAGATTTTGGGGGTGGCTGAGATACCCCGGCTTTTCGCAGAGAAACGTGTGAGTAAATACGGTTCTCCTCTGGATTTACGTTTGGGTTTGCAGCCAGGCAGAGGAGGGATGCTCTGGGCCGAGCCTCCCCTGCGTCCCCCCCGCGGCTGCAGGCCTTGCTCCTGGGGGGGTTTGCCCCGGAGCCGGGCTAAGGGTGGGGGCATGGGGGCACGGGATTGGGGGGTGCCTTCTCATGATGGAGCAGTTGGTGATCTGCTGCTGGCTTCCCGGGCACAGGGGAAAGAGAGGGATAGACAGACAGATAAGACACAGACAAAGTCTGACATTCATACACACGACATTCTTCATTTCTCTCAAGGACAGCTAATCAGAGTATCAAATCAAATCAATTAAAATGTTAGTATTTCTGTTGGGAATTAAAAAAAAAAAAGAAAAGAGATGTTCCTGGCAGTCTGCTCTCTCAGATACTTGTGAGTTAAATAGCACTACTCTTCAGTAGTAGACACAGAAGCAAAACGGTATGCCAGAACATGATTCTGAAACAGAGTCAGGTCAGGCAGGAAATAACGCCAGGAGATCACTGGAATGAAGGAGAAAAAAAAAAAAAAGTAGTTTTCTGGAGCTGAGGAGCAAGGACACAGGTTTCTCGTTTCTAGAGAGGAAAACTGAAAGAAACGCGTGAAAAAATCCGGACAGAATTGTGTGTCAGCATCCTTCAGGATTACTTTTTAATTTTTAAAAATAAAATAAATTAAATAAAACTAGCCCAGGGTGATTGCACTCCCCGTCCTGTAATTTACCAGTGCTCGAAAATGACTGGTCAAAATGTCAAGAACAGTTTCACCAAAAGGTTAGAGTGTTTTTTAAGTCAGTTTTGTTAAATGTGGTAAAGGTGAAACAGGTTGCAAAGAGTTGTTTCAAGCAGAATGACAATAACCAACATACGAAGCAGAAAAACACTCATAAATGAGGGCTCCAATCAATGGGAAAACTTATAGCTCCCTAATGAAGTTTCTTGTGAAAAGGAAGGCGACACAAAGCCACCGAGACATGAATCATTCATGGGAAATATAAAAGATAAAAGATATCTGACAATGAGCAGAACCTTGTATAGAGTGTCTAAAACAAGTTTCCCCTTCTTATTTTCTGCTTCCCCCCCTCCAATCTCCCTCTCCTAGTGTTCCTTGCCCGCCCTATAGAGTTAACATTGACCAGTGCACGTCCTGCCCCACTTCAAAGTAATTTAGCCCAGAACGGAAGGCTTGGCGCTTGGACAATCTTCATGGTGTGTTAGGATTTCTATGGCAATTGGCAAGCAAGACGTTCCCATCTGAATATGGCTCAAAGAAAGCCACTTATTGACACCGAGTTGGCCATCATCAAAGACTTCATCTTTTCCTAGGCGAAACGTGGTCCTAGCAAACACTGTTTAAATCATCTACCTTTGTAGTCGCGGCTGGGAGACATCTCGCCACACACTATTGCTGGCGCTCGGCCCTTTAAAGGCGAGAGCGGCGGTCGCGAAGTTTGAAGGGGCTAAGAAATTTCGGGAGTGTGGGAAATGGCATTGCGGGGAGGGGGGCTGTGGATATGGATAAGCGGGGGAGTTCTCGGCGGAGAGCCACGGGGCAGCGCCCCTGAACGCACCCGCCACGGGCAGGGTGCGGGACGCAGCGGGGCCGGGATAGGCTTTTTCTTTGCCTTACAAGAGGTGGGTGGTGGGAGAACCAAGGATTTTTAGCGTTTTTCTCCGCGTGTTTCGTGCTTCTAGGGGTGTCGCCAGGGAGTTGTGAAGTGCTGGGAAGGATGGACTGTCACGCACTTTTCCCCTTCCCCTCCCCCATCGGAAAAATATTTCCAGGTAGAGCGGACCAGGAGGGATCAGGCAGGGAGTGTGCTGGCACACACACTGAACTCACACAGGGACACAGACGCTCCCCCCTGGCTCGGACACCCAAACGCCGGCGGGGCGCTGTCCCAGCTCCCCCCCGCATCCCGCGTACCGCCAGCACACACAACCACGCTCCCGCATTCACACACACACCACGCAAGTGCCTAATCAGGCAGGGAGAAGTTCAAAGGCAGGTTCTTTGAAATTCAAACTACTGCTTTTATGGTACATCAACATGGAGCGTTAGGATTGCTATGGCAATGAGCGCAGCAAAAGCAAGCTGCATTTAAAATAGTCCACCTCGATTCGAGACACTCTATTAAGATACAGTTGCATTGACCTTTAGTTTCATGCCGTGTTAGCGCAGTCAATTTTCACTTCATCAGAACGTCTCATATTTTTTGGCCTCTCTCCCAACACCCCCTCCCCTCCCCCTTTTTTTTAGGACCCCCTCCCAACTTCAGCAGATAAACAAACAAATAAGCGGCGAAGAAGCTCCATCTCCAGCTCTTCTTGTCTTCTCTCTCCCTCTCCCTCTTTTTTTTTTCCTCACACCTAAGCACTTTTATTTGCAGAGCGATTGTTCTTTGTTTATTTAATACAAGTACTGTGTGAATGGTGAAAAATAAACACGATGAAAAATAACCAAACAGATGATTCCGCCAAGTGAAAAAGCCCGGACTTAATAAAAGTGCGAAGCAGTCACCGTTGAATGAGAAATCCTTTGAAGTGGAACTTATTATAGGAAGAATACTTTTTGGTTTCCCTAACGACGCTGCTGAATTGAAAGGGCTCGCCTTTGTCAACGATTTGTTCTCCTTTGCCGGGATGCCCGCAGAAATTACTTACATGGGCTGCCTTAACATGCAGCCTGCAAATCAGTAACTTCGCAGCTCAGACTCGCAGACGCCGCTCTCCTAAGGACAAAATAAAGTCAGGAGGAAAACACCCCAACCTTTCACTCAGCCTCTTATTTTGGGGGGTGCGGGGGACGGAGGAAAAAAGAGGGTTTGGGAGGAGGGGGAGAGGCCAATGTATCCGTGTAACAACACTCCCCACCCCTCCAGCCCCCGGCCCCCCCCTCCCAGGCCCTGCCCGCCCCGCCCGGCGGCAGAGCACCCGGAGCGGGACAGTCCTCCGCTCGGTCCCGGCCCCGGCGGGAGCAGGGGGGCGGCGAGCTCCTCCGGCAGCACCGTGTCTCTCCTTCCCCCACCCCCGCTCCCCCTTTTTTCTAGTCTACCAAGTGATTTTCCCAGGCAGAGACATATTTAATAAGGGTCGTTTATTACGAAGGCGCTTTGAAGGGTCGCCCCTGAAGCCCTGTGTCCATTAAAAACATGGAGGTGACATTTAAACCTCGTTTTAAAGGAGCTCTGGCGTAGTTCAATGAAAGGCAACTCGTTTGTCTTATGAGCTTGGAAACAACCTCCCTTCTTCTCCTTTTGACCACATGGGATAACTCAAAAACAATAGTTCAAAAGTAAAATGGCATCGTGGTGTTCAGCCTCAGACAGGCACCCATCTAGCAGGAGAGAAAAGGGATAGTCCATAACACAATGTGCTTTTTGTGTCCGACTCTGTCACAAGGATTTCGTTGTTTGCTTTAGAGGCTGCGCCTGTTATACTTTCTTGAAAGTGCTTGTGTTAAACAAGAGTTATAAGTCATCCAAAACAACAAACATTTTGATTTTCTTTGCCTAAAGGGTTTTCCCTGGCCATGGGCACCGTGAAAAAATAATGTACTTGCTGAGAAAGGAGCACCAGTAGTAGCATTACAAGCACAGTGCATTAAATATTGAATGACACGAGGAAAAAAAAGAACTTGTCGAGGGGCACTCAGCCTTAAAGTCTTTCTTCAACTTTGTCTTCAGTGCCTGTTGGACTATTTAAGATGGTGTTAATTAAGGGCTGCATCTGATTCCACTAGCCCCCAGCTTTGTCTCTTTGCAGCGTTCCCGTCAATAGCCCCTCTCAACTGCGGGCTTTCCCCACACGTTGGTTTAGTGGTGCATGTGTCACTTCTTATTTCGAGGCTGAAGAGAAACCCGGATCGTGCATTAAGGGCAAAGGGGAGATAGTAATCAAGCAGTATTGTCGGGCTGGGGTGGGGAGCCGCGGCGGGGCAGGGGTAGGAGGAGGAGGATGTGCGGCCAGGGCTGGAGCAGGGCAGCAGGGAGCAGAGCGGGGGCACGGCGCCGGGGTGAAAGCCTGTTTGCACATTGCCAACAGCCTGTTTGGCAAACAAGACGCTGGCGAGCTTAATTTGTTTCAAATTAGTCGTTTTCCACGAAAAAAAAAAAAGAAAAAAAAGAGAAAAGAAAGTAAAACCACGCGTCAAACAGCCCTCTTCAAAATCCTGCAAGCGAACAGGAGGAACCGCCTCAAGTCCCGCGGCAGCCCCGTGTGCGAGCCCATGCATGCCTGTGTGGGGAGCCGTGGCAAGTGCCTGTGCACATTCCTGGCTGTACCCCGGTCGCAAGCAGGCAGATGCTGCCGCTTCTCTTGGCGGGCCCCCTAAACGCGTTTGTCCCCCTGTGTGGGACAGCCCCGAGTGTGCGCTGGGCAGCGGGGTGGGAGATGGCAGAGCCCCCGGCAGCCATGGGAGTGGGGGGGGACACAGCCTTGGGGACATCCGTCGGGGCGCCTCACCCTGCATTTATCTTCTCGCACTTAGAGACTCGCCGCTCCCCTCTCTGCCGGGAGGACTGAGCCACCCCACATTTCGAGGAGAAGCTGTTCCTGGGCCCAATCCCTGCGCCCGGGCCGTCGTGGGCGCAACTCGAACCGCGGTGGAGCGGCTCGCCCCTCCCTCCCCGGAAACACTGGAGGTAGAGAGGGGCTCTGCCCGTGGGGGGTATCGCCTCCGCGCTCCGTAAATACCAACAGCGGGGGCGCAAATTGGGGGGCGGCTCCGCTTTTCTCCCCGACTCCTTTGCAACCTGCCAAACGTACCGGGCGTTAAAAGCAAGGAGGCGCAGAGGAATCCTTCGGAGGTGTGGAGGGGCGTGTGCCCCCGTTCCCTCTGGGGTCAGCGGGGACCCACTGCCCCCATAGTGCACTCAGAGCTGAGGTCGGGTTAGGGGCCCCCTTAATTAGAGGCGGCGGGGGGGGGGAAATGGGTCACTTCGGCTCTGCCCTGCCCGAGGGGCGAGGAGGGGAAAGTTAAACGTGGAGCTAGGAAACCCAATAGCCGGATTTTGTTCGTCTTCTTCTACTTTTTTTTTTTTTTAATCTCTATGTTCCCCCTCTCCTCCTCCTCTTCCTTTCACTCGGCAAGCCCGTCTAAAGCGTTCCAAATGGCCTTTCAAACAAGAAAACCCTTGAAGGACAAATGGGCACACATCCCCCTCCAGGCACCTTGCCAAAATCTCCCAAGCACCCTACCTGGCATCCTAGCCTAACTTTCTTCAAGAAGTGTGTGTGTGTCTGAATATGCGAGGGGGGGGTGGAGGTTCGGGGCCGGGGGGGGTGGAATTACAGCCGTCCTGTAGTGGTAGACACAAGTTCAGAGCTCCACTTCCCCCCTCTTTAATTAGGCTGGGGAGAGCCGCGGAGGCGCCTGGTTGAGGTGCAAGCGAGGCGGCCGGGACGAGCGAGTGAGTACCCAGCACAGCCCCGACGGGACGGGGGTGGGCGCCGGGGGGGAGCCGCGCCGGGGGCCTCCGGACTGAGAGGAGAGGGGGCGAGCAGCCGCCCCCCGGGGAAGGGATGCGGGAGGGGGTTGGGGGTTGAGGGTGGGAGCAGTGGGCCGGTGGTGTGCCTAGGGGACTCGTCTCCCCAAACTTGCGGTGCGAGTCCGGGGAGGCCAGTGCCGGTGCTGCAAAAGTCAGCCCGACCCAGCTGTGACTTCACCTATTAGCCCCGATGTCTTTCCGAGGAGATTGGCGGAGTTAAACATCCCACAATGGGCGCTCTGGGGCGTCTCCAGCCTGACCTCTACCCGGTTTTAATAGTTTCATAGGAACTTCATTAAATCAATTACTTAGTGAGCACATCATCATTTATTTGTAATTAGCACTGAAGAGCTTGATTTTTGCAGCAGCCCACAGCCCGGTTCCCAGCGGGGTTGGCCATGTACTACAAGCACTTTTGTTTGCTGTGTGTGTTGACTCGTGGTATTATTCGGCCGCCACAATAAAAGTGTAATCTTCACGTCTTAATCTAGCGTTCAGGGGGGAAAGGAAAACAAACATGGCACGGACGAGGCACCGGTTCCCCATCTCCATGCTCCCCCCCGCCCCGGGCTGTCGGCCCCACTGCGCGCAGCCGGGCGCGGTGCGGCGGCGGCTCCCGGGGCGTGCGGCCGGGAGGAGGGACGAGAGGGTGGGACGGAGGCCGGGGCCGAAGGGGGGGAAAGGGAGGAAATGGGTCATCCGCAGCCAGGACAAAAGGGAGCAGCGCGGTGCCTTGAAGGGCATGAAATAAGGGTTGCAGCTGCGAATCGGCTGCCCGCGGCCCGGCAGAGCGTGGGCGTGTGTGTCAGGGGGGAACCAGCGGGCCTCAGCGCTGGGGGGGACAGCGAGGCGGCTTTCGTTTTGGGGATTGCGGGGCAGGAAAGGGATGGGTAGGGGCAGGGAAGGCCTCCTCGGACGTGGAGTGGACGTGACCGTTGTTGGGGAGGGTGAGGAATAGGGGGGAGAGAAGCATAACCACGTAACCAGCCAGGCCTCCTCGCTTCTTCCGCAGCCAGCATCTTGCCATCGCGGCTCCCACGGGGAGGCGGCTCCACGCGTGGGGCGCCCCACGGCCGCCCCCAGGCGACAGCCCCTGCCCTTTTCTCCCACCGCAGAGGCTGCCGTAGCCGAATCGCTGCGCATCCCGGCCGGGCCTGCTGCGGGGCCCGCCGGCGCGGTGAAGGACAGGGATGCCAAGCGAACCCAAGGGGAGAGAGGCTTTGCAGGCCCCTCCCTCCTCGGGCTGTGCTGGCTCCCAGAAAGGCGCCCTCCTGGCAGGCTGGGCTCTGGAGAATGGGGACTGTTTTGGGCTGTCTGTCTGCCGCCCTCTCACTTCCTTCCCGGTGCTAGGCGGGAGGTCGGGGGGGGGGGAAGCTGAAGTCCCGTTAGGGGCGGCAGCACACCCGCAAACTCACGGGCTTATGCACCCCACCCTTAGCCAGTCACGGGTGGGCACTGGTGCAAGGACCCACGAGTGAAACAAAACGAAGGAGAGCGGGTCATGCTATATGTACCCCTGTACGGAAAGAGTACTGTGTTCGGCCCTGGAGACACCCCGACTCTTGGTCCTCAGGCGCTGCCCACATTTCGGCAGTTCACCTGCAGAGGGGCCCTCTTGCCCCGCTGCCTCCCCGGATCTTCCTCACGGAAACCCGGCGAGGAGAACAAGACGAACAGCCAGTACTTGCCTGGGCCGGCGCCCCCCGGCTGAGGGGGTGGGGATGATCCTTAATTTCCACCCTCGTCGTGGCGAGAGCCCGAGTCCGAGGCAAGGCAAGTGCAGGGGAAAGTGTAGATGTCACTCGCGGTGGAGCCGCCCCTCATCGTGCCGTCGGGCATCTCGTCGGGGACTGTGGGTCTCTGTAGGCCCCGGCTTGGGCCATGGGGGAGCGAGGCTCGGAGGCCCCCAACAGCAAGGGCCGAAGCGGGGGGGCGGGGGGGTGGTGGTGGCTTTGGCAGGGCAGAGGCCGCCGTGCAGGACCGCCGGGGCGGCTGCGACGCCGTTCGCATACGGGTGATAAAACAGGCGGGGAGGCAAGGGGGGCGGAAAAAACCCTCGCGAAAACACTGCTCGGGATTCGTGCAAGTGCTGGGGGTTTCAGGAGGTTCCCAAAGTCACACACATAGCATGGAAAAAACCTCCTAAATACTATATGGGAGTCGGAGGGGACAGACGTTCTTTACTTGCGCAGAGCAGCCGGCACGAGGTGTGATTTTAATTGCTACGCATTTTTAATGTTAGAGTACATCAAACATATCCAATCTCTTCTGTCCGAAAACGGCCACCCGAGAAGCCGAGAGCGGCGGGTTCGTCGCCGGGGTTGGGATAAATGGGAGCTCCCCGAGATGGCACCGGGGAGGCGGTGAGCGAGGCTGCGCGGTCGCGGAGGTTGCGCGGCTGCCGAGAGCGCTCCCAGCGCGGCACCTTTCTTCTTGCCGAGCAAGAGACAGGGACAGAGCCCAAACAATACAAAGGCGTTTTCTGGGGGAAGGAAACCTGTGTCGTCGTCATCCCCTCCCCATCAGCAAATCCCCGGGGCAGCTTCGTCCCCGAGGAGTGCTCACGCAGAGTCGCGGGAGCTGGCACATGCTGCGGGGGGGCTATTTTTAGGGCGTGGGGCTGGGAGTGGTAGGGCAACCCTGGGCTTTGCAGAGCAGGAGAGGTGCAGGTGGAGAAAGCAGCGCAGGCTGCAGCCGGGGGAGTCAGCACGTCTGATCCGCGGATGACACGAGTTGCTCGTGGGTGGAGGGAGAAAGAAAGAAGGACCGCCCGCCATCCACTCTCCCCCTCCAACCCAGAGCCTGAATTCGCTGGACAGGCGCCGTGGTGCGCGCTCCCGCTGTGCGCGGATCCGAGGAACGTAGGTAGCCTGCAGCAGAGGCACCTGCCCGTGGCCAGGAGAGGGTCTTGCCCGCGGCCGCGGCCGTGGCCGTGAGTTTTATGGAACAGGGAGCAACCCGGACGTGTTTTAAATTCTAAGCTCTGTTTGGGGGGGGTGGGAGGTGCTGCCGCTGCGCCGTGCCGAGGCCGCATGGGGAGGGTTGTCCCGGGGGGAGCCCGGCCCCACGCGGAGTCACGGACACTGCCAGTGGCGGGCGACTCAGCACTCCCCCGCCCCCGGCTCCCGCTCCTGCTACTCCATGGCTCGTCCTGCCTGGCCTACCACACTTGTGCCTACTTATGCTTGTCCGTCCTGCCCGTGCCTGCCCTTTCTGTCCGTCCTGCTTGGTCCTGTTCTTCTGCCCGTCCATGCCTTGCCCAGCTCGCACCTCCCCGGCATGCCCTCCGGACTAGCAATCCTCAACCTCTGAAGCTGGTGATTTTCATCGCTGGCAGGCAGCTCATATACAATTATTGGGGGCTGCACCCTCTCGCAGCCAACCCTCTCATCTGCAATAAGGAAGAGGAAAGCTGCCTTCTGTGGAAAATGGGTGAGGAAAGGAGGGTCAACAGGGCAAATCCAGTTAGCGATCCCCTATCTCAAACCTGGAAGTGGCTCCCAGACAGCTACCATCATCAACTTGTATTGCAGGTAGTGTTTGAAAGTTGGGGCCATGCTATCAAATATTTTACTCCAGCTGTTTAACATTCCCTTACCCAGTTATTAAACAGAAATGGGAGTAAATTAAAATGGCACAGTAAAATGAAACAAACTCCCTCTTCATTCTACTAAGAGACAACACCTAATTAAGGAATATTTTAATTCCACAAGAATGCAGACTCTCCGTGGTGATATAAAACTGCTCTTTTAAAGGTATAGCCAATTACAAACTAACCCAGCTCAGACCAAGTTTAGGCACGTGTCGGTCCCAATCCTGGCTTGCCAAGGGCCGGGGCAGGCCAAAGAGAGCAGCCTGCTGCCTTGACTCTACCTCAGCCCAGATACTCTCACGGTGGGGAGCCTCCTTTTGACTTTTATGTTCTCATTTCTTGCAGGACAGGGAGGCTGGCTTGGCCTAGAGCACTTTTTCAGATTCCAGGTTTGCTGGTGGCAAGCCAGGGCAGCACCAGACACTGGCTTCAACAGCAGTGCCAAAGTGTGCCTAGCTGTCGGGGACAGTCCTTGATCCTTTTTCCCCCTCTTCTCTAGCACAGAAAAGAAAGAAAGCTTCCTTTGAAACTGTTGATAATGCACTTCCTGGGAACCTTGGATTATTTTATGCTGTACCATCACCTGATCTAGGGCTCAGGACAATCTGCCCAAGATTTTTTCAACGTTTACTTCATCAGTACTTAGGTTTCTGTTCACTATTTGGAAACGTTCATATGCCAGATACATTTGCCATGTAGTGCATCCTGCAGGGACTAGAGAAATATAACCCAGCAATGAGATTAACCTGTCCCAATCACTGGGAGCATAGCTATTGGGTTTGATGCTTGCAGGTGGCACCTGGGATCTTCCCAGGGGTATGAGCCTGCTGGGTAGTGCTTGGAGAGAAAGCTTTGGGCTGGGTGCATGCAATCTTGCACCAGTCTGCTCTTAACTAGAAAACAGGGAAAATGGGAAGATCTTAAGCTCAAATACAAAAATGAACTGTGGGCATTGAGCTCTTCCAATGGGGCAGCAAAGCAGGTGAGTAGCCCCAGTTCCCCAAGATGGTAATGAGCTGGCAAGCTAAGGATTTAGAAGCACTTTATAGCCGTGTAAATAGAGCTATTCATTGTTTTGTAAGGTACGATAAAGCAGGAGTCTATCTGCCTCTTGGCTGCTCCAGTTCTGCTTTGTGTTCTCCCCAAACAGAGACTATTTCTGCAATTGCAACTAAAACCCCTCTAGACACAGATAACACATACATGTACACACACCTGGTTCCCAGCCCTCCCTTCCGTGCAGGCACTGATCTCACCCAAATACCCTCAGATCATGTTCATTAGGAGAGTAAAATCCACAGGGATTTTTCCAGGATATAGGGGAAAGAAAAACAACCTTGAAAGGAAGGCGATACTGCTGTCATTCAGCCGCCTTCTCCCCTGAGCTCTCCAAGGACACAGTCAACCCCTCACCACTGTGCAGAGCATAGGGCACAGAGTGACAGCAAGATCCCCTTTAATGGCAGATGTGGCTTTATATGAGTGTCCTGTTTTGTAGTGTTTGCTTTATTTTTATTACCTTGCCACATAAAAAGCAGAGACCCAGCTTTCATAGGGATCAAGGCATTGCTCCCTCCCTTTCTCAGTTGCATATCTGTTGAGGAACTAAGAATTTTACAAAACCGATTTATTATATCGAAATCAAATTAAAAGTGTCAGTGTGGAGGCTTTTGTTTTAAAAAAATTGTTCTTAGTGTCAGAAAAGATAGGGCCAAATCATGGTCAAGTCTATCTTACCTGCTGCCCTGCCAGAAACATAACTTGCAGCTTCCACTCTCCCCAAAGCACCTGTGAGTCTGATAAGCTGGTAGGGACAGGGGTGGAGAGGAACATGTGTCCCATCCTCTGGCTGGGCAGCTGGTCAGCCCAGATGTGGGACTGGAAAGGGTGGTGCTGAAATGAATGTGCAGAGAGCCTGTGCTGGTCCCCAGGAGAGAGGGACATTCACATTTTGTATACCGCCTCTGTCTGCTCCTTCAAGGAGGGCCACCTTCACCTCCTGGGAAAAGGATCCCACCCTCTACCTTTGCACTACCTGGGCAGCTCCTATGCTCTGACACAACACACCTTCCAGCTCAGGATTCCCCATGGCAACACCGAACTTCTGATTCACGGAGGGCAGTAGTACCATTTTCTGTGCTAGCATGGGGCCCAGATGCTCCCCAATGACAAAAGGGATGGATACGTGAACTGCTGGTGACATGGATGTGCAGGCTTGTCTGTGGCTGCCAGGTCTGGGAGCGAGTGTAGATCAGTGCTGGCAGAAGGTGCTTGATTGATGGCTGGGAGCTACGGGGGACTATGGTAGATGTGTCGTGCCAGCTTCCGTGTACCAGTCCAGAAAACCAGGGATTATATCAAAATGGCAGGTTACAACCATGCCTAAATAAAGGTGCTTGCTTACAAGTGCAGTGAACCCAGCCATTTCCCAATGCCAGCACTACACTTGCTTTCCACAGTTGCATCTGTGGCTTGTCTGAGCTCTGCACGTTGGGGAATTTAAAAACAATAATTCGTATTTTTTTCCTTGTTTCTGAATGAACCAGGCTCCTGCAGGGGGGAATATTTTTCTGTTCAGGGATATAGCATTCTACTCAAGGCATCTGGAGAACAAAAATGTAAATGTATAAAGCTGTGAAGAGATAATACACGGGAAAATAATTTTTAAAATACAGAGGTAAAACCAGGATTACACTTTTTAAGAAGCAGTTTGTAGACTCTGTGGCAATAAGAATTGGCATGGCAAATGTGAAACTTGGCTATCCATATATATAGATGCTATCGGGATCCTTCAGCAGCCATTTAAAAAAAAAGATTAGGTCACGACATGATGGTGTGCAAACATTAAAGTGTGCATACATGCACATGCATAAACAGACATATATGTGCACACACACATCTTTACAACTGGCACTGTGTGATTATTCCTTTGTTTTCAGGAGGTTTAGAAATTTTGAAGCGCTCTGATAATTTACACTTACCTATAGAGTCTCAACCATTGGGGTGGCACCTGGTTTATTTCTTGGTGATGTTGATGTCAGTAATTTATTTCAATGACCAGAGGGGACGTGCTATGCATTAATGAATACTTGTGTGCTCTATACATATTCAGATTTTGACTCCTGAGACTGTGCACGTTTAGTTTGCCAAGAGATGCTGCTGTCTCTCCAGCAGGTGTTATTAACTGAGGCAGCATTAAAGTGGCAAATGGGGCACTGGGAGAATATCTCTGCTAGCTGAGAAGGGCCAGGAACAGATCACATACTAAACTTCACTAATGCTGAAATACAGAGGACATTATCTTGGAATGAAAAGTTATTTGAAACTCCAGTCTTTGAGTGAGGAGTTCATAATGGGATCTATTACATTTCAGAGCCAAAACTATGTTGCCAGGTTATGAGCTTGGAATTCTGTCATGGTCCAGTCGCTGCTGCCTAACCCTCTCTTCAGGCACCAGCACTGCATTTTTAAAGGGCAGTTTGGGAAATGTGTGGTTTGGGAGGAACCAGGGATGCCAGGGAAGTCAGTCTGGTTCAAGACCGACTCTTTCTTTTTGTAGCACAGGAGGGAGTGCCGGGCCCACGGCATCATCAGCTCAGAGGAGGTGAGGGAAACACAGACAGAATTACTAACCACATCTCCCTCCATGACAAACTTGTTTGCCTTGTAAGAAGTGAGATGCTTCTTCAAAGCATGAAGGAGAGGGGATAACTGGCAGGCGGGGCTCTGCTTGAGCATGCAGAGATTTTCTCCCCCTTCCCTGAGGTCTATTTTTTGTGGTTGTGGCTGTCTTTGAAAGGCAGTAATGAGGCTGGAAATCTTCACGCTCCTTTTGGTGTTGAAGGGTTTCAGAGCTGGATTGATGCTGGATGGCTGGAAAGAGAGAGTCCAAAACAGGAGCGATATTTGGGGCTCATGTAGACAAAGTAATTTTTGTTTGATATATATGCAAATCATTTGATATATGTGACTACACAGACAGCAAGCAGAGCAGGATCGTTACAGGTTTTCCCAAATCTATCCAAGTCTAAATTGTTTTCCCAAATCCCAAGTCTAAACTGTTGCCGAACACCATTGTGCAAACTTGGTTGTTCTTGCTTCTAAAAGGCTATCTTCTTTTGGATCTCTTTTGGATGGTATTAAATTTTAATCGACAATATAGATTTCTAACTCAGCTAATCCTAAGGGTGCCCTTAAGACAAATCAACATGGCATTGGTAGGAAGAAATAATTCCCTTAGTGAAAGCTGGAAGGTATTTTTTGTCTCTCTTGTGTCAGAAAAATAAAAATCTTCCCCCAAATCTCTTCCAAGAGACACGGTCGATGCACGGGGCTGAGAGCTGGGACACATAACCACTAATCCCAGCTCTGACAGACCTCCTTGACGGCAAATCTCCCCAGCCTCCCTTTGAACACCTGTAAAATGCAGATAATGAGAACGACAGCCCCCCTTCCTCGAGTTCGAGGCGTTAGCTAACATGTGCCGAGCTGCTGGAAGCTGGTCTCGCAGGCGTGCCTGTGTACAACCAGCTAGCCCTGATCTACGCGCTGGTATTTTGTTGCCATTTGGTTGGCATGGATATCCCACAACAGCACAGTGCTCCAGACGATCATGGGCAGGCATGTAGCAGTCATCCTTTGTTTTCTTTAAATGATTTCCAGCACCAAATAACATGTCTTTTTCTGGAGCTGCAGGCAAACCATTTGGCCTCCTGGCAAACAGCTTTCCTAGTCCTCATGAGCCCACTGCCCTTTGCTGGGTAGGCTCACATTGTGTTTTCTAACCCTTTCTCTCAAAATGTTTCTTTTGCAGAGGGGAGGGGGAGAGGGTGTGCTCTTGTTTTATTTCATTTTTCGAGCCTCAGAGCTGGCAGAAAATACCTCTGAATAAGCATGGCTGGCATAGAGCAAAGGCCATGGGGGGGATGAACATGAGCCAGCAGTGTGCCCAGGTGACCAAGAAGGCCAATGGCATCCTGGCCTGTATCAGGAACAGCGTGGCCAACAGGTCCAAGGAAGTGATTCTTCCTCTGTACTCAGTGCTGGTGAGGCCACACCTCAAATACTGTGTCCAGTTCTGGGCCCCTCAGTTCAGGTAGGATATTGAGGTCCTGGAGCAGGTCCAGAGGAGAGCAACAGTGCTGGTGAAAGGACTTGACCACAAGTCCTATGAGGACAGGCAGAGGTAGCTGGGACTGTTCAGCCTGGAGAAGAGGAGGCTTAGGGGAGACCTCATCACTCTCTACAGCTACCTGAAAGGAGGTTGTAGCCAGGTGGGGGTTGGTCTCTTTTCCCAGGCAACTATCAGCAAGACAAGAGGCATGGTCTCGCGTTGTGCCAGGGGAGGTTTAGGTTAGATATTAGAAAGAATTTCTTTACAGAGAGGGTGATCAGACATTGGAATGGGCTGCCCAGGGAAGTGGTGGATTCTCCATCCCTGGAGGTTTTTAAGAAGAGACTGGATGTGGCACTTAGTGCCATGGTCGAGCAACTGCAGCGGTAGTGGATCAAGGGTTGGACTTGATGATCTCAGAGGTCCCTTCCAACCCAGCTGATTCTATGGTTCTATGATTCCTGGCTGCATGGGCTGTACACTCGTGATTAAGGTTGGTTTTAAGAGGGTTCTTCGTAAAGCACCCAACAGACCCCAGCATGAAGCGACAAGAGATCTCGGAAATGCCAAAACGGCGCTCTTAGTGCATTTTTTTGTCCTAGGAGAGATTTTTAAAAAACTCTTCTATATTGACACACTGTCAAGGAGTGAACAGGAGAAATATTTCTGATTTTCAGACTGAAACATAGTGCAACAACTCGTGCTATGGCTGTAATAAAGGTGAAAAGAGACAAGGGAAAACAAGCACTTGCTCAGCTCTTGCCTCCACACTTTCTGCAGTGTGTCTGTGACCTGAGCAAGCTGCTGCCTCTGCTGCACAGCTGCCACCACAGTGGCCTGCAGTGTCACGGGGAAACTGTCCAGATGCAACCAAGGCCACCAGCCCTGGATGCACAGTACAACCTGTACTGATGCTTAACTCTGTAAAACGCCGAGCAGGGCCACACTGATCACACCAAAAGCCACTCTTCCCATTGCATCAGTAAAGTACTCTTCCCCCCTCTTTTGTTCCCTGAGAAAGCCCTGTCATGGCAGAGAGGGACCAGGCCACACCAGGGACTGGAATTTAAGAGAGCTGAAGCCTACATCCACCTCCTGTCCTGTTACTCCATGTTGGAGATACCACGTTGCATCTGTCCCTCTTTAATTTCTCCTGTTTTTTAGATCAGGCTTGTTCGTGTTATGTGTACCTTAAGTAGAACCAAGGGGGCTTCCAATTCACTGTGGTAGTAGTAGTAGCAGTAGTAGTAAAAATAGTAATTATAATTATATTAAGAAACTGGGCTGTAGCCAAAACAAAATCCCTTTTCACACATTCCTACTTAGATATAATCCATAAAACTGCATTTTTATGTCAACACATTGGCAGTGCTATAACCCAGGGGCTGGAATAGGCAAAGGCATAGCTATATGCATATTTATTTTATATCAGCTCATTTTTACACTAGTGTGTGCATAATTGCATGGCATGTAAGAATTTATTCTCCTGTGTTCACTGGGATATCCATTCATAGCAGTGTGCCATTTACACAGCAAATGTTAAATGACTTTAGCTTGTTATTCTGTGTGGTACACAGGTAGCCTAACCTTTTTTGATCAGCTGCAAGCTGGTCTAACTCTTTTATGGCACTAGAAAGGATCACCAGGCTTACAATTTCACAGAAGCAGGGAATTGGCTCTTGCCACTTGTAGCTTCAAAAAAGAAAAAAAATAAAATTAAGACTAATTGCATGAGGTGCTACCACTTCCCTCCTCTGATGTGGCATCTCCCATAGCAGCAGATTGTATCGCTGGCTCATCCAACCCTGGAGTCAGGCGGTTGTCAAGAACTGACTTTTTCCCCTCTGGTATTTTGGCTCTAGGTCTCCAGGTTGGAGGTCACAGTCTTCAGCACCTGCTAATAATTTTTTAACAGATGATAGAAAGGAAAATTTCCAAATACAGCAGATACAATCTGCTGTAGCCTGGCTCAAGCATGGACCACAGGGTTCACTTGCCCTAGAGATGGGGAGCTAATGATGTCCATTGTTTTAGCAATTATGTTGTCTTTCTTGAAGATGATGGTCAGTGCAGCACCTTTGCTGCAGAGGGGAAGTAGGCTGCGTGTAAGCTCTCCTCTTTCTACTCTAACAGCTCCCAGCTTCACCACCACTACGGGTAGGAGAATCCACAGTACCAAGAATTATAATTTGCATTATTTCAAACAAGCTTTTATTTAAAATCCAAAGGAAACATTGCATATATGCAGGTTCAAATTGTAGCACCACCATGGTAAGAATTCAGATGCTCTGTTTCTCACAGAGTTCATGTCTAAAACAAGTCTTGACATAAAACCTCACTTGAATATTTCTGGCAGCTCTCTGTCTCGTGACTTCCACCACCCTTTGCTAAGCAAGTCCCCTGCCCCCTTCCCTCTGTTTTTCTTGTGATAGTATGTGTATTTTAATCCAATATAACTATTTGTTCTCATAGCCTTCCCTGGTCAGCAGGAAGTAATGGGACCCCTGAACGGCTCTTTAGAGGCAAGGGAAATAAATAAAAGACAAGGAAATTGAAAGAATAACAAAGAACATACCACCAAGGGCAGGTTTCCCTTAGGCTCAGGAGGCAAATAACAACAGGTGTGGAAGGCTGTAGATGAGACAAAATGTCTCATAAGGTTTTGTCACTCTCTGATGGCACTGGCTACAAATAAATATGCCTTTTTTTCTTTCTTCTGAGTCCTAAGCTGATACAAGGTATAAATGAGGAGAAATGCAGAAGGATCAACATTTGCAGAGTGCGTGTTACAGCTGGGGCTTTTGCCACTGCCTTTTCCTAGTAAGTATGTATATAACTACATATGCACACCATATACATCTATAACATCAGCCAAGTCTCTGCTCTGGTAACTGGCATGGGGGAGGTGCATTGCCTTCCTCCAAGGAGTATTTGTTCATCCTTGTCCCAGCCCACAGGTGATGGATACACACGCTTTTCTCCTATGTTGCATTCAGAAGTTACCTTTAGGCTCTCTTTCACAAATTAAGTACTTTCTAACATACCCATCATAGGGTCAGAGCCTAAAGGTGAAATCAGAGTCTAGGTGAATGTTATTCCCCTCTTCTCCCCCTTTATTTTTTTCTGCTTGCAATACTCTTGTCAAATTTAGAAATTATAGTTATTTTCCTGCCAATGTTTTCTGCTTCCATGTGGCAAACATTTCTCTTTCCAGTGGAGCAGAAGCCAACATGGCTGCCTCGAGCATGCATGGGTTTTGTGTATCCTGTCAACACTTTCTGAGACAAAGTGAACAGTCCCAAGATCTGTTCTGTCTCCCTCTAACCCCCTCGTGCATCAACCCTTGGTTTTAGTGCATCGTGCATGAACCTGAGGCAAAGTACTGGGTACTTTTTTCTTGTAAATACGATTTTGAGGACACTGCTTGTTTTATCAGAACTATGAACCCTTTTCTGACTTTTCCCTGTACCTTTTCAAGCCTTGCTATTACTAAAAAATGTGATGTAACACCCAAAGCACAGACTTCCACATGATTGTATCTGAGTGACTACTCTTAGTTGCTCAAGTTTTGGATAAATGGATCATTTGTCCTAATTGCTCATTGTGTGAACTTTTGATAAGGACTTTGGCCTGTACAAAATACAGACGGCTGTTGTTGCAAGGTAGGAGACAGTGTGATGAGCTGGTGTATCTTGCTGTCCTTTACAGATGGAGGAGTTGAGTGGGTTGTAAAAGTGTACTGGAGGTGTCAATGCATACCATTATCCTTTTTGTTAGGCAGCCAGCACACGCACCCTTAGAGATAGGATTCCTGGCTTGGTGGCCATTATCCATCCTGAACTACAGTGGTTTTTAAGGAAAACATGAAGCACTAGGGAAAAGAGTTTCAAGACAGGCAGGTTTCTCTTGTCAGTTCATCTTAAATATTTCTGTCAGTTGTTCTTGTTACATTCATATTCTTTCATATAAATACATTTATAAAATGAACAAGTATAGTAGTTGTATGTGCTTGTTAATATATAGGGCTATGCACTGCTTCTGGAAAAGTCTGTTGTTGTGGATGGATATTATCTTGAAACGTGTGTCCCTTTGCCATGGAGAAGTCCCTTTGCCATGAGAACTTGGGTAATGAACTGGAGATTAGTTCATGTTTTCCATCATATATCTGCTTATGTCTATTAAGGGGCTTAATGGGAGTCAGTAACTCTAGGTCCTAAGAAAGTATGTTAGATTGGTTCTCTCTCCTTTTCAAATCAATCTCCCTTTTGATTTCATATTTTGCACTCTGGAGAACTACAAGTATAAAACTGTCCATATACTGTTCCTTCGTCACATAGTATGAGCATTGCAGCCTCTGCTGAATAGTTTTTAGCTGTTTCTAAGGTTATAGAAAAAACCACCCCCTCTCTGTTTCACATGAATACCTTTAAAAACTAGACCTTAAATATGGTTTGCGTTTTTCAAGTATTGAATCAGGTGGTCATAGGTGGATTTTTGCATGCTAAGTTAGAACAGATGTAAAATGAAACAAGATTTCAGCTCCTAGCATAGGCTAAGTGCCAGCTTCCAAAACCTGTATTTCGGGGTATGTTTTAAGTTTTGCTTCAGTTTTTATGATATCATTGTTTACTGTGTTGTCAACAGATTTGCTTCTGCTATACCTCTGCCCTTATGATACATGTACTGATGACTGCTTAACTCTTGCCAGAGTGTGTCTTCCATATTGTGAATAAATTGCAGCTTGAAGTTGCCACAGAATCACTGTTTGTTTTATTTTGGTGGTGTTATGGTTCTACCATGATGGACTTTGAGTGTGATTCTGTTACTTTCAGCAAGTCCATGAAAAAATTATGGTGTCTTGTCCTCTATCTGCCACCTATACATCAAAGAACGTGATTTGACATATAGCTAGTCCAAGAGTTGCCAAAGACATATGCCAGTTGGGACAAGACCAAAATGATGATGAAAAATAGCCATGATCACTCAGGGCAGAATGTGCCTTTACAACTTCATTCAATTAAATCCAGTAATGCCTCCAAAAGTGACTGTTGCTTCATGTCTTCCCTCTTCTTTTGGGACTACTTTTTTTCTATCACTGCATTAAACACCATAACAGAGCCATAGTACTGAGAATTGCAAAGATTTGTTCTGTGGCCGACTGGAGTCTTTGATCTGTGGCACTGAAGCTTTCCATCATCCATATACTGGCAGGGCAGGGACAGAGGTGAGTTTGGAGACTGGCAGCCAGTGGGTGTAGCATGAAGACAAAGGCTGGGACTGGTGTCAATGATCTAAGAGCTTTTGTTTTCACAGCACCTTTCAGGGAAAGGATGGGGTAATATATGGAATGAAAGGATGACAAAGACCAGACAGCATGGACATCTCTTCTAGACCTCTCAGCAAACAGTGTGGGACATGCATCTTGGCAGCTATTTGGAGCCAAGAAGCTCAGAGAAATCCACCAAGAGACAAGGGACAGGAATGGATGCAAGACATCCTTGCACTCTGACAGAAGCCAGGTGGTCATTTCTGCAGTCCTTAGTCAAGCCAGGCTCTCCTTGGACCAGCGAGACTTTGGTCCCTGTACGGACTACAGATTTTGGGCTCTGTGGTGCCAGGTTTCTGCAAAAAACTGGTGCTGCAAGGCCATTGCTCGGGGCTTCACCAGGAGAGAGTGAGCACAGGAGGAAGGGATGTTTCCGAATGAGAAATAGCTGCGTTTTTTTAAATGAGTGATTTGTTGGCTTCAGGCAAATGGCAGAAGGTTTTGCTGAAAAGGCTTCTTTATGGGATTGTGGTTTTGCTTGGGGTAGCTGAAAGAAGTCTGTAAACCCCAGGAGCTCAAGGAGTTTGACAGGTTTGACAGGCCTTCCTGCTACTTATGAACAGGAGGCTGGAGCAAGTGTTCCTGAGATCACCCCCCTGTTTTCCATCAAAGCATGCTGTCAAGTCAGAGGAAGAGAGAAACTGTTTTCTTCCCCCATTTTATTTTCTTATATAAAGATAATCTTAGAAACCTTAATTCTGGATCTTTTAAACATTGTATTATCTGGGCTTCCCCTCAATACAAAATTCCTGTCAACCTTTTTAGGCTTTGGATCAGACCCTTCCACAGAGCTTTGAGCACATTAAAATCATTACAGCAATAATCATTAGTGACAAAGGGGAGTCACACCAAAGACTGGTGTACGTCACCTCTGAAAAACATGCCAGCTCTAAAGAGCCATACTCTCACCTGCACCACATTACTACTGTCGTCTTTTGTGTCCACTTACCCTACCATGCTTCATGTGCTGCCCTGTCCAAAAGTGAGAAAATGATGAAAATTATAAAAATCTTGAATGACAATAATTAAGGTAATGGAAATGAAAACAACTGTAGAGCTATATCTGTGTCATGTGTAATGACAGGGCTGCAGCTTCTGGTGCTGACAGGGAGAAAAGCCCTCTTGACTCTCCCTGGGTCAACCTATGCCTACACACTACCCCTGACTCAATAAAGGGAGTGAGTGCTTCTAATTAAATCACATACACCCTGAATGTGCAAAGCAAAGGGCTTGGATTTCTGCTGTAACAGGAGTAGCTGCTGCTGCAATACTTAAACCATCGCTGGTCAGAGAGCTGTTGCAGTGCTTGAGCTGGGGGTCACCAGCCTCCAAAGGGAAAGCCTGGAAAGAATCAGTAGTTCATGAAAAATGTACGCATAAGAAGGAATTTCGTATTTCTTTGAATGCTGGTAATTTAATTTAAAAGGAAATCCAGTGACAACTTCCCAGGAAATAAATGCTGTATTGTAAATCTCTGTGGTGAAAAGGTGCTTAGCTGAAAATCAAATGAATTCTTCTTACTCTAGTTTCTAGTTGTGGCTCAGTTTCTAAACCAGCCCAAAGCTTGGGAAACTGAAATGAGCTCTGATAACACGAACAGAATGCTTAGGGCAGAACAAACCCAAGAGATTAAGTTAAACTTGCCAGCTGAAGCAAGCCTCTGAGCTTTATCAAACATGCAAGCTGAAGAAAACTCTGGAGCCAGCACGTGAGCCTGCCAATATCTTCTGCAAAATCTTCCAGCCACAAGGAGGTCCTCAGACCTGGGTAAGTCTCCTACCTCCTGAAGAGAAGGAGCAGCTTAGTTCCAGAGGCTAGTTGGGTAATTTTGTAGTCCTTAGCTCTGGCAGCACCTGATCAGCCCACCTTATCCAGCTGACCCAGCTGGGAGGCTCTTGGGCAAGTCACTTTATTCAGCACCAGCTCAAAAAGTAGAAACTACAATATCATAGGCAAAGCACCAGAGAAGGCTAGTTGGACTGAAGAAAGAAAAGCAAGCCCTTGGGTGTAAATCCTCTAGCTTCTATTTTCCTCTTTTTTTAAACTTTTTTTTTTTTTTTAAATTCTTATTGAAGTCTTTTAATACAAATTATTTCAACCTTTTAATTCTCATACAAAACCGGTTTCTGCTTTTCTGTACTCACTGCTGTGGTGGACTATGTCCTACCACTCTCAAGTATTTTTGTGGAACAAGTATTTCTTCCCCCTTCTGGATAGAGTCATGAAACTTTGGGGCTTCTTTCACATCATCTAGACACTTATCTGGTTTCTTCAATTAGGGTAATGACTGCAAGCCCCAAATGACTTTGCTAGAACTATGCAAACACCATAAGAGGTGACTTATGTCCCAGAATGCATCATCTATATAAACAAGACAGGAAATACTAATGTTCCAGCTGTGCAAAGAGGAACCAATGTACAGCAAAATTTAAGAAACATTTCCACGTAGAAAGTGTATGCTAGGAGCAAAAATTCAGTTTGGTCCTACCCAGTGCTTTGTCACCTTGTGGTTCTCTCTCTGACTAGTTTTTCTCTCTGTGGAATTAAATGTTACGTTCCAGGTTTGCTCTTTGTAGGTGCAGATCGGGCAGGGGAGCTAGAGGGGTTATCACCACAGTTCATAGATTTCTCGTGGTGAATGTGGACCCAATGATGCTTGTGCTCTGAGTTGCAGCTAGCTCTAGCTGCCAAGCTCTCCCTGTTTGCATAATCAACTGCATCACATCCTACAAATGAAAACCAGAGCATCCTTCAGATACCTCAGTCATTAAACAGTTGGTTACAACCATATGAAACCCTTCAGGAGCTGTGGGAATTTCCCTATGGCTCCCAGTCTGGGATTTGGGCTGCACCTCCCCCTGTAGTCCTTCCTCACAAAGTATTCCTGCTCTCGTGACTGCCTTTTGCTTGAGTAAGGGGCGTCCAACATAGCTTTTCAATTTGAACTCAGCTCCCACTCCACAACTCATTTTTATTTTACTGGGATACCAGTGAAGCTGTAGCTCAGTAACTGATGTTAAGAGGAACTTTTAACACCTCAACAGCAAATGGAGGAGAGTGTTTCCCATTAGTGGCTGAGGAAGTAGTACTCCTGTAGCTTCAGCCTTGAAAGCTAATGAAGCTCAGATTGTGGCCATGGCCTTTGATGTAGAGATGCCTGAGGTCAGTGTAGCTTTCAGAGGTGCCAGTGCTATGCTGTGTCACTGTGTTCATTTGGGCGAGGGCCCAATAACTCTAATCCTGTAATCATGTTTCTGTAAGCAACAGCATTTATGGTGCAGATAGTGGGGAATAGCTGCAGTGGTAATTAAATCAGGGATATACTACAGAGGAAAAGCTAATCCAACCCTGTAATATTTCCAGTAGAGCAAGTTACAGCCAACTAAGTCAGTAAATAAGTAGCAAAGTACTGGAATTGGTGGAGGGAGAGACTGTGGGGATAAAAATGCCATGTTTGGCCATCTAATCCATCTCCCTGCCAGGACCCTCATTTTGCTAGGGGAGTGATGTTAACATGCTGGCAAAAGTCAGGAAATTCAAAGCTGTGCCTTGACACTCCATCTTTGTCTCCCACTAATACGTGGGGAGGGGGGGTAAAAGCACCCACTGATGAGTTTGGCACTGCTAGCTTTGAATTTAATTCCTTCTCTTCAGCTGTTTTACAACCTTAGGCCACATAGTATGTATTTTATGTCTTTTAATATAGGCTGTTGTCTCCCAAGTACATACAATGGCGTATTCGACTCTAATCGGGGAAAAACACATATTTGAGTAAATATGGTTTGTCCGGGAGATGAGGAGAGCCTCCAACAAGCTGTTCTGCTGTACTAACGAGTATGTGTATAGACATTTGTGTTATTTTATTTTGCACAGTCCTCTCAACTCCATTATAGATAAATCTCTTCCTATGTACATTTTATTAAATCAGATCTCTTTTATACCCTCATTATTTTTAAAAGGAAAAATAAATGGGAGTACTTTGTACCCCTTTTTGACGTGGATATCTCTAACTTTGGTGGGGGTTCTGTATGTGAAATTGGTCATGAAGGATCAGCTCTATATATCAAGGAATAATGAAAAACGTTTGTTTATAGAAAGTCTAATGTCAAACTGCAGACTTCAGTTGCGTTACTCACAACTACACACATGCACATATACAAATAAATTAATATTTTGTATGCATACATATATGTATAGAAATACACACACATGAATATATTTCCTTTAGCTCAGTGCCTGAAAGTTCAGTTGTGGGCATCCTGATTTTGATATATTATTTGTAAACAGAAGGCCAGGGGACTGGAGTATTTCCTTGACTTCAATGGATGATGGGGCCTCAAGCTGTGAACTCAGATTGGGACCTCTAAGTATCCTGCTGCTACCTAACAGCTTGCTGAAAAATGACATAATTTGTGACATCAGCAATATGCTACTTTAATAGAGGTTTATAAAATGGCTTCCACCCTTGTGTGTCAGGACAAAACCATCTATACTTACTAAATCTGAGGCTGTCCCCTCACACACCTTGCATCCTTTGTACTTTTTAGGCGTACATGGCTATAAAGTCTCAATATCTGAAGAGCGGTAGAAAATCATTTGGTGACATCCGTGCAAGAACTCCCACCCCACCAGTGCCAGAGATGATGTCACTTTTCGGAAGAACGGTGGCTGCCAGCAGGAGGCTCAGCAATGCAGATTTTAATGTGGAGATTTAATTTCAAATACAGTTCACAGTTTGTATGCGGTTGAAAAATGTTTAATACCACCTGGATGTTCAGGACACTGTTTTGAATTAAATAAATTTCAGTTTGGACAATGCCTCGTCATTTCAATTGCTGCCTTTAAAGCATTTCACAGCTCTGCAAACAAGATGTTTCATATAATTCTAACAGTAACAGCAAACAACATACCAATTTAAAAATCACCCAAAATAATTCCAAAAAATAACTGACAACCTTGGATAACAGGACATTAGTCTGAAACTGATTCAGATGTGAGAGTTGTAATGACTTTTGGAAACGCTCCATTCTATAATACAAGAAGAAAGGAATGATTTGGCGCTTGGAAATGACATTGCCTTTGGGATAAATTTATTTTAAAATAAGATGAAAACTAAACTCCTTCACATTTTAAAGAATATAAACATTGTCAGAACCTGAATGGCAGTAGGAGGAGTGTGCTTTAACTTGAAAGAGTTGATGCTCTGGATTCACTGCTGTGTCACTGATACACGACATGAAATCAGTACCTGTCAGGAAACTCAGCCTGGCAGTCACAGTTGACCAGTCTTCTTCGGCATCTACTGAGATTTCTGGTTGGAGAGAGGCTTGACACAGTCATGGGAGAGGGACCTTCACACACAGCTCCTTATAAATGGTAAGGGAAGGTATCTTAAGTGAAAGGGGCTCCGCAAGTGAGTACATAGCGGATGAGGCAGAGTACCTGCCTCTTCAGAAGGCTGTGTCCTGGGTTTTCCAGCCCACCACAATCTGCTCCCTGAGGCAAAGGTGCACTGAGTTAAGAAGAACATTGAAGAAATCAGGGAGGGTCCATGCAAAAATACAGAGACTTCTTTATCTCTGTAAATAATAGTGTTGTAGGTCTTCCTTGGAGAGAGAGAAAGAGAGAGAGAGACAGATAGATAAAGAAAGAAAGAAAGAAAAGAGAGAAAGAAAGAAAGAAAGAAAGAGAAAAGAAAGAACTTCTTAAAAAGTATTTTCAAAGGGGGAAACTGTTAATTGATGTAGATGTTTAGGCAAAAAAGTTAGGAAAGTAAGTTTCCTATTCTTCCCTTTTTAATTTTATAAGATTCCTCTTTCTCCTCTGTTTTTTCTTGCATCTCTGTACATTTTATAGCATTAAAAATTTTTTATAGCATAGACTATAAAAGACCTTTGGGTGCACCTAGTCCACTCTTTCATGAAGGCCCTGTAGCAGATACTTGCCTAGCCTGCTCTTAAAGTAATCTCATCCCTTTCCTTTAGTGTCTCATCTCAGTGTGCATCTAATCTTCAATTAGATTCTTTTTTTTTTGTTTTACTAATAGTGAAGATGTTCACACTTTCCTTTGCTGCAATTTAAACATTATTTCGGCCTATCCTTATGCCTATGGATGCTGAGAGCAAGTGATGAATCCACTGTGGAGCATGGGAGAATAGTCACGCATCTATCTTCTCCATCCCCATACCTCAGCCATTTCTCAGCCACTCTCCAGCAGTATTTCTCCATCTCTTAGGTCACATCTCTGTTAACTTTGTTTTGAAAGTTATGGTCCATGCCCATCTACTTCTTGTAGTTGGTTCTTTGTTCAGGTTGGTAACTGTATGCACCAGAGGAGAAGCAGCATAAGGGCTTCCACAGACAGCTCCAGAGAAAGGTCACTTTTGATGATTTTTTACCATGGGGAGAAATGGTTTATCAGATGTTCTAGAACTGAATGGAAGCATGCATGGAAGGGGAGCTGCAAAGGCAGAACTGAGTGGGTTCTGCCAGCTCCTCTTCAAATGCCATCAGGAGCCTCAGGGATGCAAAGAGGAGCACACTGAACCCACAGTGCAGTTGGTGGACTTCAGCCCTGTGTTTACTTCTGGGACAACTGACATGAAATATGGTGTAGAAGCAAAAAACCAATTTCTGCTTTTGTCCGTAACAGTACTTATAACTAACCTCAGATCTCTGCTGATTTCTTCCCTGGTTTTATGCACATTGACTGTATCAGGAGGGAAAGCCGTGGCTTCTCTTTTCGTACTTGGTTCTCACATAAAATAATGGGGGGAGGGGAAGATGGAGGGGAAGATGCAGCTGCAAAAACAGTCAGTGAAAGATAAAAATCCGTATTGTTTTGTTATAGTTTTTGGTGTCCTTCTACTTCTGGGCACAGAAAAGGCCTCCTCCTGCTCAGATTCAATACGCAGGGGAGCCTTGAGGCTCAGAGCTCCCTTCCTACTTTCCCTAAGCCTTGCTGTCAATTGTGCTTTTGTTCACAGGAAAAAAAATTAGCCCAACGCATGCTAATTTATAGCCAGGGAAGCAATTAAAAAAAGTTTATTATCCTTTCCCCCCTGGCTCTCAAATGGAGTGTTGCAGCGGCAGGGTTTTTTGGTAAGCTTGACACAAACTGATGTCAGTGATGAGGGAGCAAGGCCAGGAACCAAGCACAGGTCTTTACATCTCTCCTCCATGTGAAATGGGACAACCTTCCAGTTTTCTCTGTCTGCCTATATTTGGGAGTGTGTACGCTTTAGGAAAATCTAGGTGCAAAGTCACACTTACTTCCTTAGGCTTTGACAGTAAATATGCACTGTACGTATTGCTCTCACACACCCACTTTAACAAATGATAGTTAAATATTGAACAAAGAATTGCCTAATATAGCAACAATGTAGAGACATAGTTACCTTTTATTACTGAACTTACTATATGCCTTTTTCTGTAAATTAAGGCATATCCTTAAAATTCAACAAAATATTAGACACCGGTTAATCCATATAGTGAAGTCAGTTAACCCAGTTTGTCTCTGGATTTTGTAACTCTTTGCAAAACCTTAGAACTGCCCCAAGAGAGATTTTGCCATCAGCACAGAACTGGCCTTTTCTTTCAGGAGGAGCTGGTTTTTTCAAAACTGATTGTAAAGAAAGCAATAGATGTCTCTACCTACTACATATTTTAAGTGGTCTCTGAGTGAAGTCATGATGTTGAAAGTGCATGAATACTTTCAAATGAGCAGGTATGCTTTCATATGTACCCCAGAAGCCACTCCAGTGTCGAGGTTGAGGCACTGACAACACTGCCTCAGGGCAGGCAGGGACGGGCAGCCTCTGCAGGGTGAGCTCCTTCTTGGGCATCTCATGGGCAAGAGACCATAGCCCTTCCCTGAACTCCCACCAAGTACCACAGACCTGGGGGACCTTCTCTCTGTAGTTCAAAGTAAAACACAGATTCTTCACTGGGGACCCAAGTGCTGATGATTGAAGAGGGTGGAAGTGATTTTGTTCCCCAGCCTGTTCTCTCACACAGCAACACTAGCGAAGTGACCAGGCAGCCCTTGCACATCCACTGCCACTGGTTTCTCCTTCACTTACAAGTGTTTAATTCTGTGTTATACAAGCACAGACCTCTTGGTGACAAATCTGGAGGCAAGTCTGTCAGTGATGGTCAGATTTGCAGTGATATGTGCACTGCTGACTGAGCTGCATTTTTACACAGGACAGAACATGCAGAGTTAACATGCAGCATTTCCAGTGGCATCCCATAGAGTACCAGACATGCAAAACCTCTACTATATATTAGGGACTACTGCAAAAGCAAGCCAGGAATTAAAATACTTATCAGGAAGACTATACCAGGTCTTCCCAGCATGACGGTCTGCCATAAATTCTAGGCTTTTGCAGGCATTTCTCACACAGAGACAAGGCTTTTTACCTTCAGCAAGCTTCACTTCAGAAAATTCTAAACTGGTATGTGTGCTTGATAGCACAGCTTTAATAACATTAACAGCACTAGAAGAAGTAGGAATAAAATTCTAAACATAAGACACAAAGCTACATGGAGCCAGACTTTAAACTACAGAGGCCCAAGAAGGTAGCATAAGCATTTATCACTCCTCATTCTCATCAGGATGATCAGCTTCAAATAATGCCAGCAGGCAGTGGGCACCTACAACAGCTTAGGAACAGCACCTCTTGCATTTCTGAAGACATCATTCTGAGCAGCACTTCATGTTATTGGCTTTGCTATCATAGATTGGGAGCTTCAGACTTAATTGGAGAAGCAATAACCCTAAACATAGTGAGGCTGTCTGATCTCTCCCCTGCTTGCAGTGTGGGCACATGTAGGACATTTCTGCTCTGCATTCCATTACCTGCATCCCAATGTGAGGAGAAAAGACCCCATTCTGTTCCCAGTGAGGGACATCCAGTCCTGAGAGCCGAAGGGAGTTTTGGGGTGCACCAAGAGGACAAGAAGACTGAGTGGGGAGGGAATGTGTGATGGAAATAGAGGGCACTAATTTCTTCACTGTCCCTTGCAGGCACCATTGGTGCCAGGATGGTGTGTGTGTACCACTCTGCAGCTGGCCTTTTCACGGGCACCCTGGTCCTGATTGAAGGGGTGTTGTGGGCATGACAGTGGCTGGAGGAGACCATTCTGGTGGCAGAGTAATGAGTGTCATTGAAGGACCTCATTCTTCTTCCTCCTTCCTTCCCCCTCCCCTTGCTTCCTTCCCTTTCTCCTTGGTGTCCAGGGCTCCTGGCAGAAGCCCAGGAAGGCGTAGGGCTGTCTTGAACCCTGCGGGGCCAGGGACCGCCCTCCACCCATCCATCCATCCCCACCCACCGGTGTCGCGGCTGCATCCCGGCGGTCCCGCGGCACTGCGGAGCGCTGCAGGGGTCTCACTTCTGCCACCCCGGGCGCTGCTGGCAGCTTCTCGACCCTGGGTGGAGAGGACACCCCTCCCGTCTTCGGGCACCTCGTGCAAATACCAGCACTCCGAACCGACCCGCAGCCGCCCCCCCCGCCCCGCCTCGCCGGGCGCTGCTCCCCGGGGCTGCCCTCCGCGGGATGCGCGGCTCCCCAGCCCCAGCTACGGGGAAAAATAGCAAATAGTATACTTGCCCGTACGGGCTTTTATTCCCTTCTTCCCACTTTTTTATCTTTAAAATAGTCGTTGTAAACTAGCCCTGTCTCGGGGCTTTGCCATGATCTGAACTTGAGGGAGGTGAAAGTGGCAGAAGAGAGTTGGAGGGATGGGATGAATGAAATGTGGTCCAAGTTAGTTCCCCCCCCGCCCCGGCCTCCTTTCCCCCTCCAATTCGTAATCAGAAATTACTGCCCGAGGAGCAGATACTTCGTTTTATTGGCTCGTTAAAAAAAAAGTTTTCAAAGTCTAATTTCCACCAGATACATTGATTTTCCGTTGAAAACAGAATTAAAACAATAAGCGCGGGTAGGTGCCATTAAAGCTAAGCCATCTTTGGCTGTTAATCACGGGAGAGAAGTATTAGGAAAGTCAGTAAAGGAGCACTGGGTTTGAAACGCAAAAATCCAGAGTTTAGGAAGACTTAAGCTCAGAGGAGAGGGACTGAAGCAGGTCAAGAAACAAGGCAAAACTCTTAATAAGAGTTAAAATTCAGTGTGAGGTTACTTCTCGATATGGCAAATAATACGTCGTTCCTGGAAGGGCTTTGTGATTGTGAAATACATCCATTGCTAAAATACCGTTTGATGCTCGTGTCGAAGAGGAAACCAAAATAATCTTTTTCTTTTAAGCCCCGATTTCAAATCAAACCAAACCCAAACCCAAGTAACCAAAAAAACCAAACCGAACCAAACCAAAAAGCCACCCCAAAAATCCCTCTAAATTTCCATCCCCGGCTGTGAACAGCTTTCCTAGTGATATTTGTTTCAAACCTTACAGGCTCAGTGCCCTTGTGTTCCCGAGGACTCTCTGCCTTCCCTTCCCTTCCCCCTTTTCTACTGCGTGGATGGTCCGTTCAGAAGCAAATGTCTTGCTAAATAATGGCTAGAATTTGGAAAGAAAAAAAAGAGAGAGAGAAGGGGAAAAAAAAAGCCGGGAAAATGCGCACCAGCATTCAGGTGCTAACCTACTTATTTGAAAGTAATTTATTTTCCATTTTGCCCGTTTTCCCCCTTTAAAACAGAACGCTGAAAGAAAGAATAAGTGCTTTAACATTTCAGTGTTGTGCTCTGGTAATTACTTTTTCACTTTTCCCCTAAGTTCCAATGTGAAAACCTCACAGGGGGGTCTTTGCTGTAGCAGGGCTACAGTTCCCAATCCCAAGCGCAAGATCTGCAATTACAAACCCATTCGGTGCCCTTCCCTATCATTAATATGCATAAAATCCTGCTGCTAATCTTATAATCTGTTTTGTTTCATCAATTGCTTGCCTAGCACCAGGCGGGAAAGAAAAAGCGAGAAAGAAAAAGAAAGAAAGAGGAGAAGAATAAAGCCGGAAAATCACGGAAAGCTTTGGAAAGTAAACGGAAAAGCCAAATAAATCGGATTTTATTTTTGATAAAGCAAAAATCGTTAAGGCTGTTAAATGGAAGTAGGATTTTCCGATGGAGGGGTGGGTGTCAGGGAATTTTAAGGAAAAATCTGAATATATCCAGCATTTTATTTGCATATTCGATTTGTCCGCGTACGGGTCATGAAGTTCCTTAAGCACTCAGCGGCGAAGGCGGGAGGGTGCGCGTAAACACCTCAGGAGGGTATATTAATATTCCTTCAGTCTGACGAGGGAGAGGAGGTGGCGAGCTCGGGGAGGGGGGGTACGGGGGCTCCTCCGCTGCCCCCTCGGTGGCCTGCGCGACCGCGCAGCTCCCGCGGGCTTGTCACGCCTTGTCATTAAGACTTCAGTAAAACAATGAAGACATTATTTTTTGAAATCCTCCTTCCTCGACACCCCCCCCCCCACCACCACCTTCCGGCGCGATATTAAGGGAATAAAACCATCTACACCACACGCGTCCTATTGAGATTAATGAAAAAATTATGCCAAAAAAGCAGAAAAAAAAAATTAACCGCAACAAACCACCAACCAAAAAACCCCAACCCCAAACAACCATTATCTCGTATATCTTATCCTCCGTCCCCCGCGCCGGGCCTCGCCGCCGCCTTGCCGTGCACCTGATGATTTATTAACGCAATCTGCAGGGATAACGACACGCGTGCCCGGCTCCGGCTCGTCCCAGCTCATCTCCTAAGTAATTGTTTCTCATTAGTTCTGATAATGTTTTAATAGTGCTGCCCATAATTTAGTCAGCCTGGAATTAATAACGGAGGGTGTCCTGAAACGCACGGGGATGGGGGGGGAGCTGCAATATAAGCAGTTAGTCTTTAATTAATCAGATTAGCCCGGAGGTCCCCGCGCTGTAAGGGATCCGCCGGCGCAGCGCCCTCGGACGGGACTCGGGTGGAGGGAGGGAGAGGGGGGTCGGCCCACGCTGCTCATCCCCAGACTCCGCGGAGGGCTGCGACGGGGGTCTCTGCCGCCCGGAGCCTCCCGGAGGAGCGGGGAGGCGGGCTCCGTGGTCCAATCCCGGGGGGGCCGCCCTCCGCTCCGCTCTTACGCCGCTCCCGGGCCGGTCTCCGCCCGGTCCCCGCCGTTCCCGGGGGGGCCGCGGAGAGGCGCTCCCGCCGCCCCCGCGCTCCCTTCCCTCGCTGCTTCCACGCGGGCCTGTCGGTGGGATTCTTCCTCCTCCCCTTTCCTCTCCCTCAATTAAACCAAAAATAACCCAAAATGATTGAAATCGCTGCTCGGAGTCGGAGGGGAAACATGCTAAGCGAGGAGACGGGAGGAGTAAGGCACTGTGGCTCCATACGTGAGGCCATGGAGGTAGTGAGAAATGAAACTAAAAAACAACTGTTTTCTATTTACAGTTTTAAAGAAACAGAACAGCCTTCCCTGCAGTGTTTGTCTAAGTGCAGCAGCATTGCTGCTGTGTAGGTCATGAAAAGGTTGGTGCATAGTTTAAAACTTCCCATTCTGTTAATTTCTTAAAGAACAGTCGTTCATAGTCTGAGCACAAAAGCTCATGATTTAATGAGGAACAGAAACAAAATCTCTGATTGTTGGTGTTTCAAACTTCATTGGAGTCCTCTGGCAACCACAAGTTGATCCTCTGCAGCTTCAATACCCTTTAGCCCTCCATATAAGAGTACATGCTGAATAGAGGACAATGCCTGGTTGTTATGTTTATTTACCCTTACTACAAGCTGGGTTAACCTCTTCAAAACAGCTTTACTAAGCCCGTTAACCACACAGCCCACATGATCTGTAGCCGTATCCCTAATGTGATGTAAATCTGACTCGAGACCATATGCACGAGTTCTGCTGCATTGTGTCTCCGAAAACTACAAGTTTATTGCCGTCCAACCTTTCCCGGGCTGGATGCTTCCAGGAGGAAACTCTCTGAATAGAGACCACTTAAAAAAAAGAGAAAAAAGTCAAGAGTCCTGCACTGTTGGAGCAATATTTTTAATGGCTGTTGCACATTTACAGAAGGGCGGTGTGTGGGGGATGCAAAGCTCACACAAGGTAAAGATTTTCATTGCAATTATTTCAACTGATGCCTAATCATTTGAAGTTTTGCCCTTTCTGCCAGGAGTTCTGCATCAGAGTGGGAAGAAGCACAGATAGAAATAGAAGCAATTGAATCAGTTTTTGTCTGCTCTTTCAACAGAGCTCAGAGTTTGTTTCACCTTTCTCCTTCAGTGAAGTCATAATCCTACATTTGTAGTAATTATCGTGATGTCACACAGTTGTTGATGTAACTTTGTCACAGGCTATGAGTAGAACATGGGCCATGCAGGAGTGAGCAGTGGTTTGAGTCAGGAATAATTTTAGTAATTAGCTATTCTGGCAAGCAAACTATGACAGATCTGCAAAATGGAAATGAATTTCTGCTTAAGCTTGACATCTTTAATTTCCCCCCCACACCCTCCAAGTATTATAGTCATCTTTAAAAACAGCTACTGGGGCCCCATGGCGAGAGCTTCATTTACCAGCTCATTTTTTCTTGATCGCTGTGGCAAGCGTAACAATGTTCTGTGCCTGCTTCAGTAATGGCATGTCGATCATACTCCCGTGGAAAGTAAACGCTCCCTGGAAAAGAGAGAATATAAACTTCCTGAGAGACCTCTGGAAATTGTAGTTGGCTTGTCTTGTTCTTTAAAGACACATTTGTTTGCCAAGAAACAGCAGCTCCCACAATAATCCTGAACAAGTTTTAGGAGACAAACTAACCGAGACGGGGCAAGTGCATTTAAAGAAATGCAGAGAGCAAGAAGTGCTCCAAAGAGGAGGTAAAAAGAGAGAGAAAAGAGAAGCCCAGTGTGCAGCCAGCCTGTTTCAGCCTCTCTAGCTGGCAGACACTGAGGGCCAAGAGCAGCAAGGCTGTGCATGCCAGCTGGAGAGAGGGGCTGGCAGACACAGCACCTGGGGGGCAGCTCTGCTCCCCACCTCCAGCATTGATCCGGGACTGTGCCACAGGGTCAGCACGAAACTGCCTACAGACAGAAGGAAAAGCCAGAAAAGTTATCTTTGTCAGGAAACAGCAATGGCTGTTTGTGGGGGTGGAGGGAAGTTTTCTTTACTTGGGGGTTTGCTAGGCTGTGCTGCTGTTTCACCTCTCCATTAGGTCTCTGGTGTTAAGATAGACCGGGCCTGTGCTGAGAGCCAGGAACTGGGATGAAAGCTGAAAAAAAAAAGTGGATGGCACAACAATATTGCCCGAATCTGTTCTGGAGCCAAGGTAAAGCCCACCTGAGCACCACATATAGGGAATTTCCCCAAATGGATGCAGACTACTCTGTGTCTCAGCGGTGGTAATCTGAGAACCAGAACAGGTTTCAAAAGTCACTTAGTATTCCTAAGAATTTTTTGTTGGTACCATGGTGACAAGTTTAAAACAATTAATTGTGAATCATAGTTAAAATTTAAACAGAAGACATATGTTTTAAATAGGGCCAAACCTGACTTATTTCTTTGGATGCTTTAATCTACACGTGTTGCTGAGGTAGGATTTGGAAGACAAAACACTGCATTAAAATGTGCTGAAGTTCAGTAGACAAAAAACCCCAACTTATTTGCAATTCTAACAGTACTTTGGCACATTTGAATAAACACACAAAAAACAATAAACCCCAAAAAACCAAATACAAATACGAAATCCCGACCCTGAAGAATTCAGAACTGAGGGCCTGGCCCCAGCATTGCATAGGGCGTCTCTGTGAAGCACTGTGCACACTTTTAATGCCCTGCTGCAGTCGGTACGGGATCACAGGCTGGTCCTAGATTTGACAGTGAGCGAGGCTGACCAGGAACAGGGTAAGAATGATAGCAGCATGTGTGCCTGTGAACGCGTAGTGAGAGAAATGCAGAGGAGAACAAGCCATTTATTGTTTTCTGGTTTTCGTTTGAGACTTGATAATCATTAAATAGAGGACTCCAGTAAGTAAGGTGAAAATATAATCCTTTCACAAAAATGTTTAGGAAATGTGTTGATCCAGTGGCATATCTGATTTGACCGAAGTATTAATTAAATAATAATCACATTTTGGAATATTTAAGACAAAAATCCACCTTAAACAGTAATCTAATACAAATCAATATTGTTGTGTGTAAGAACAGGCTGTATTAAAGCCATTGAAAACCTAATAGTAAAAACTACTTTATTCAAAGTAGATTTTCCTACTATAGTGTGCAATATTTTAGGTAGATTTGGAGAATAACTGGAATGACAGAAATACTCAAAGGTTGATGCTTCAAATTGAATTTTTTTGTTTACAAAGCAAACAACTAATCCTACCTTACCCCAACAACACCAACATTAATATTATTATTTCTATTAATAAGACATTAGTAAATTAATAATTTATTTTAGCTACATATCAGTCATTTTCACTTTTAAACCTTTACAGAAAATGCAGTCTCAAACTATTCAATTTATGAGCTATTGTGAAAATAAATTAGGAACTAAGTAAATATTTTATGACATAGGATTTATTCAGGATAATCAGGTCTACACAGTGATCTCAAACTGCAAGATACATTTTTTTAACTGTAAGAAAAACATATTTTAATTGTGCCTTTTTTCTACAGCCATTCAGTAATGCCTATTCAGTAACAGCCAGTTCAGTAGCAAAGTAAAGAGTAAAACTAATTCAGTAACAGCTATTGCTTACGGGAGAAATTTGCATGCGGATGACAGTGACAGGTAGAAAAATGCTGAGGTCTGGCATTAGCCTTCTCAGTTTTGTGAAAGGAGCTCAGTTATCCTAAGTACCAGCAATAGTTTTCAGAAAGAGATGGGTGCCTAGCAATATCAGTTCTGATCTCTGGTAGTCCAAATCATGATTGGGAGGGTCTTATCCCTTCCACTGACTGGATACAGGATGATTTGAAGTCAGATACCTCTGCAAGGTGCCTAAGTTGTAGCACAATGAATCTAGGTCAGGATGTCTTTTTTACAAAGCAAGAGTTAATTAAACAGCATGCTTGTTCTCTCTTCATTAAAATAACATGTTTAGAAAGGAAACCAGGATAACTGTGGATGTGGACACATGAACACTGAACCACTTGAGAACTGCTGTATGTTCCCTGCTTGTCAGTGTGCAGCTGTACTTCGGGTTGCTAGGATTTGAATTCTTGAAGGAAAAAATGCCCCCCTCTTTTTTTTTTTTTTTCTTTTCTAGCAGTAAAGGGTAACATGAAGTTGGCTTCTCTGCCTGTTCACTCTGAGGCTTATTTTCTCCCTGCTAATTTGCAGTGTTGAGCTAAAGTCCAGAAAAAGAAACCGATTTTAATGCTATTGAATATACTCTATTCACTGACTCTCTTTCCACCCACAGGTTTCAACAGATAGGAAATACCAGTAATTACAGCTTTGTCCCCATGCTCTCTTTTCCAATTCTGCTAGATGAAATTTGCCTTTAGCATTCTTTTGATTTTCTCTCGCATGAATATAAAGAAAACAAGACTTCCTATAAACACCATTTGCTTTGATAGCATTAATCTGGGGATTAATTTAGTCATAGATCTAAATTGTCTTTTTGGCTAATTTTCTTAACAATCTCACACTTCCAGCCTGTACTTAGATTTCCAGTAGTTCAACTATGGGACCAAGGGTCTGTTTGTAAGGAAGCTTGCAGCATGAATAGGAACAATGGCAGGTGGGTAGTGCAGGGCTGAGGTTTGCATCCATCCTGTTTGGTGGCTGTAGCCCTTGCTTGCCATGTCACCATATAAATCATTCAGTGGGAGCCTTTTCAGGAACCTGTAGAGGGACCCTCCAATCAGGTTAATCCAATGTGTCAGACCAGCCCTGGGAAGAGACAGTCCCTCCAGGTAAAAGCTGATGGAGAACCTGGGAGAAGGAGCGGCTAGGAGGCAGTGTCAAAGATGGTGGGTGCAGCCTCTGGGTAATGGTGCACAGGTGCAAGTAACTCGAGTTGGAAGAGAAGTGAGGGAATGGAGGACAACTGCAGCACTCACCAAACAGCATATGAAAGTGCTGCCCTTATGAGAAGGGGTGGCTTTGTGGACCAAAGACTCTGCCCTATTTTAAGCAATGCAGTGTGTATTCTGTTGTACCTATCCAGTGCTATCCTTCATGTAGCCACACAGTGAATGTGCTGAAGGTAAAGCCCTGTGAGAAATAGGGTGACTTTTGGCACTCATCAGTCTGTAGTGTATGGGAGCTGTGAGGGCGCTTTGGATGGTCCACACTGTACAGCTGTGAAATCAGTACAGCACAGCAGAAGGGTTTGTATTTGTACAGTCTCTCTGCTCCTTCAGCCTGATCACTCTATGCTTCTGTCAGGGCAGATTGTTAGGGAGGAATCGAGGAAGAAAGTGAATGGGCAGCATTTCCCATTTGGGTCATGGTGCAGACTAGCTAAGAGTCCTTCTAACTGACTGACGAGCAAGGAAAGACTCAAGGTATTTCCTTCTGGATAGCTCTGTAAGGGCAGAGGAAGAGAAAGGCAGCAGACTCATCTAGCTCCTCTTCTCTCTGTCTGCCTACTGCAGCTGCCCACAGAGCCCACCAAGTCATCTGCTCCCCACCTCCGTCTCTTGTGTCAGACCACATTCTCCAGGCCGGATGATGCAGGATCAGTACTGTGAAATTTGCTGCTCCCCCCAGGAACCATGTAGTATTATTCACAATGACTTTTAATGCTCTGTTAAAGCAGTAGTAGCATTTTTTAAAAGTAACAGCAATTTATGCAAGATGCAGGCCATGCTGAGTAAGGTCTTAACAGCTCTATTTTGAATTTCAGTATGCCCTAAAGCACTTTGAGAACGGAATAGAGAAGACTTGGCAAATACAGAAAACAGTTGTAAGGGAAATAAAATTATAGAAAGCTGCTGGGTTTTGTTTTGTTTGTTTGTTTTTTGTTGTTTGTTGTTTCGTTTTTTTGGTTTTTTTCAGAAGGTAATGCCAAAAAATTATAGTCTTGATAAAAATAGAATTGAGAATGGTCAGCCCCAACTGACAAAAAGATCCAGTCTACAGACAAGAGAAGTAATAAGGTGGAGCTGACAGAGAACAATCATTTTCACAGGTCAGGAGATGAAGATATAGGCTCATGAAAAGGGAAGGCAAATCCAGCTGTGCAGTAAGAATAACTAATGCAAAAAATTTCCAGGTAGCTGTGGAGAGACTTAAGAGGTGCAGAACCAAACTTTGTAACACATCAGTTTGGCGGACTTTATGCTTGTATCCTATGAGCTTCCTTTTGGATAAATGCAGCCACTACCAAACCCAGCTCAGATCTGGGTTCAACATGTAATTGAGGGGTCATCTTTGACATCTTAGAAGACAACTCTGGTCATGGAACTTGGACATGTCTCTTGTCATATCTCTATGCCATCCTTAAAGATTTCCTTTACCTCTAAGAAATGACACTTATCAAGTCACAGAAAGAGCCTGTTATTTGTCTGTTATTTGCCTTGGTCAAAAGATGAACACATTAATGCAGTGTTTCCTGGAACATGAAGACCTCCTCTTTTTGTGTGTGTCTATGTGTGGCAGCATCCAGGAACATTTGCTTTGTGAAACTTCTGAGAGTAGTTAAGAGCTTGGTAAATCTATAAGACCATCTCATAAACAGAGCATAATCTTTTTAGTGGCAAGAAGCTTTCTAGAAGTTAAATGGACAGGATTCAGGGTCCATGATTTCTGTGTTGTCTAGGGATCAATATGTTCTGATGGAACAAGGAGAGGGAAGAAATGATACAGGTAATTTTATTGCTAGTGTTTATCATGGGTATGATGGAATTGTGTTATATATGGAATTGTGTTGATGTTGACTACAACAGGAGAGGTACAGGATGACAAACTCTTCATGTTTTTCCAGAAGATCAGGGAATGTAAAGTTTTATACTACTTCTGTCCTGAAACCTTTTTATATAATAGGCAGTGTTACATGGGGTTTTACTTTCACCATCTTTTGTTTCCTTATAAACCACTGGGTTAAGGAGAGGAATAAGCAGGATAAAAAGCATCATGATACAGAACATTTAAGGCACCTCATAGTTATGTGACACAATTATCTCTAAGCTGTGGATTAAAGTACTTGAGTTAATTAAAGTAAAATAATAATTGTTCTGGGACATATGGGACAATGATCAGACAAGCTAGTCCCCACTGGCTGACAAGACAGAAGAATTAGATGTACTCCTGCACCTGGGAATGCCTGTGGCTTTTTCCTCAGCATTTGCTCCATCTGTGGTTATCTAGTACCTCTAACCACATCCATCCTGATGACTGCAATGAGCTCACTAAGGGCGTTACTGCAGACCTTCAGTACAACTGCTGTTGTTATTCATTACCTCAGTCATTGGCAAGCCTTTGCTAACAAACCTTTGGTGTCTTGTTCTACCAGATCCCATCGTACATGTAGCCAACAACTTTAACTCCCATGTGACAGCAGCCAGGATTTTCTTAAAGATTACATGAGCTTACATTAAGACCGTGGCTTGTCTACAGCACAAATAAAAAAGAGCTATTATCTTGCATCGGATGAAAGAATATAGCCAATAGTGCTATGTTAATTTGTTATGTGTGTCAGTATATGGGCTGTCCTAGGCCAATGTGTAAAGACAGCCAACTTTTTCAAAAGCAGTTTACTTTGGGAATCTAGTCAGGCTATTTAGATGGCAGGCTTGGAGGTGCTAGGGGATCCTGTTGAGTAGGTAAGGCTTTGGAATGGAGGAGACTCTGGTTAGTCAGGCCAGTGGAAGAAAAGGAAAAGCAAGACAAGGTAATGTTCCAAGAAACTTCAACATGGACAAGAAAGCACCTGCTGCTGAATTTTGAATTAAGCATAGGTCCAAGATATGTGTTATCTAATGCTCATGAAATTGCCAAAAAATCCCTCTGCCACTAGTTAGGAGACTATTGAGTGGAAGGCAAGCAATCTCACAAGTGAGGGGAGGTCCTTTGACAGCACTCTGCTGTGACAGGGTTAGAAATAGTGCCTCACTGATAAAGATATGGGTTTTTTTCCAAATACTTTGCTCAACAGTTTAGCTAGCAATACTTTCCTTTGCAGATCAAATCCCTGCAAAGAGTGTGTGGCAGTTGGGTTATCTTCTTGTCCTACCTGGCTGCCTTTTGAGGGGATGTGCAACTAGGACCTGGGGGAAATGGACATATGGGGGCCAACTAGCCAGTCACGCTTTTCTCCTCCACCCCCTTCATCATTAGGAGATGTCGTGAGTCAAACAGAGCTCCCACACTGCTCTGGTAGCATGGGCCAGAGCCTGTGTGTGAATACAGCCATTGTGTAAATAAGTAATTATGTAAGTCCCTTTCCAACCCCTGTGACCTGTGTCAGCACTTGTGGGCAGATGCCAGGCTAAATGGAAACGAGCAGGATGGGTGATGCCAGCTGGCCAGGGCAAACCTTGCATACCTCCTACTAGGAGAAACAGAGAACCAATATAGACAAGCACCCTGAAGTCCAAAGATGAATCTTTGATCCACAGTTATCTGAGAAACACTAATTCTTTCCAAGGTAATTCAGTGGCTCGCCCACTTCTGAAACCCAAAGGTTTTATAAAATACAAGGAATAAACCCACTAAAATGTGCTTGGTTCTGAGAACATTACCTCTAATCCTACACTATATTAGCTGTTATAAGGAAATAAGAGTTTTGTGTTCTGCCATAAGGGCAGATTTGCTCTTCCAAGGAGGGAAGAGAGCAGGTGGATGGCAAAGGCTCCCCATAAAAAGCATGGCATTCAGGAAGATAATTCCCCTGGGATTAATGAAAACACACATTGTTTAAGTGACTCCCTGCAGAGGAAATTTGGAAATCTTTGCTTTGGGGCTTAAAAAGAATGCTTGGGTTTGCTTACAGGTGATGAACAAAAGAGAAAAGAGTTCTGGTTGCAGCAAATGACATTGGGTCGGTGCCTGGGGGAGGAGTGATTATCCTGAGTACAAAGGAATGATTTCTCTTGAAACAGAAGGTTGAGACCATATTTTTGGGGAAGTCAAGAGCAGGAAATAAGCTAACAGCTGTGATGGTGCTGAATGCAGGTTTAATTAATTTTTTTCTTCTGCAAGTTTTAGCCAAAGAGCTGTCATAAAGAGCTGGGTCATGACTGAACCTTCTCGTAATGAACTTCCAAAGGTTAGAGCTGCTAGGAGGTGTTCAATGATATCTGGGTCAACTGAGCATGTTTTCCAGACTATAATAAGATAAAGTCTCTCCCTCCTCTCTGGTCAGGCCTGTCCTGCCTCCAGGGCAAGCTGATAGACAACTATGGCCTTTTTTAATCACGTTTGCAATAGGTAGGAAATGCCCAAATAACTAGTGTAGTCACGTATGACAAACTGAAGACTTCACACACAGCAAGCTATATGGACAGAGTTTTTTGAGCTACATATTTCCATATCCTTTCCTTTGAACACTTTCACATTTGCTCCTTTTCTGTAGCAGTATTATGGGTTGAAAGACACTTGTACATAAAATCTTTGAGGAAAATAAATGATCCCTGAAAAGGTTTGTCAAAGATATCTTTTTGGCAAGAGGAGATGCTCAGTGGGTCTCTGTGATCTGTTGAAGGATGGACAGGGAGGGAATTCTGCCAAGTATCAACACCAGTAAATTTCTGTAGCCATTTTGTTGATATGAAGAAAACATTAAATATCACTACCTTTTGTTTCTTTTTGTCAGTGTAAACTTCTACTGGAGTAGAAGTAGTCAGTGAGTTCAGAGGATAAATCAGTTTGTAACACCAGAAGCAGGCCTGTTTGTATGAGATAGACTTCTACCTCTAGGAGCATATGGAAGGACACAAAAGGTCGAGAAAGAAAGAGCAACAACCACATGAAATAGAGACTGATTTTTGCCTCAGATAACTCCGAAGCAGCAGTACAAGAACTCTGGCAGAAGAAGCCCTTTCTAAAGCTCAACAGGTAGGAAGGACTTTGTGATCCTTCAAGTCCACAGTAGGGCAGGAAAGATGAAGATCAAGGACCTACAAGGTCCTTCACTTCTTCTCCACCTGATATTATTTTCCCAGCCCATATTGTATCAGGGTGAATTTATGCTGACACTTTTGGTCTGCGTTTGGTCTAGACAACTGTAAAAGTTTTGTTCTTTCCCTGCCAAGTTCACTGATAAAACGGTACCTTTGTCCTTGGGGAGAGACCTTCTTGTATAAACTGTATTAATTGGTGTTCTGTGATTGGTTCATCGTCTGCCAAGGACATTTGAAGGAGAAACTGAAGAAGAAGGGAGGAAGTCACGACCCCCGACTCAATTAGGGAAGACCCCCAAAGCATACTGCGCATGTGTACGGGGAATTCCAAAATTCTCACACATGCGCTGAAGGGATGAACTTGCATAATAGGGGGTGAGACTGAGGGCCTCTGGCTGGCGGTGATGGCCACACCTGCAGAGGTTGAGGTCACTCAATTAATTGTATAAAAAGCAGATAGCTCTTTCTTGGGGAACCTAGTTTTACCTCAAGGACAACGTTGCCTTTGGCAGGGACGCCTGCCAGTTTGTGAACTTACTGACTCCCCTAGGATGCAGCTTCTGCTATGGGTAATTATAGGCATGCTAGGTCGGTAAGATAACTTTATGGGCAACAGCTGGGTAACTGGGGAGGGAGGTCGTGCTGGGGGCTTATTTCTCTCCTCCTTCCTCCCTTTTGGGTTTGTTCGTTTTGTTGGCCACCTCTTGTTGATAAATATCAGTTTTGTTGAGCTTGCAACGGTGTCATGGTTTTCAAGATTCAGTATGATTTGAACCCTCACACATATATAAGGGTCTTGCCCTGCTGTGTGAGCCAGACAAGCTGTTTTTCCCTCTTACAGTCCCCCAAGCTGCCTGAACCACTGGGGACAGCTCTTTCAGCTGGGATGGGCCTGGGAATCCTGCTTGGTCCAACACCAGAGACTCCTTCAGGCTCCCCAAGTCTCTCCCTCTCACTGAGCAAACAACCTATTTAAGATCCGTGAATGGAGGGCAGACATGAGGCCATTTTTATTGCTGTCTTTGCACTTTCTTTAGTTACGTTCTCATTGTAGTTGTTGCCTTCCTGTGTGCTCCTCTTAAGTAGGAAAGAATAAAATTAAAGAAACTGAGGGAAGTTTTAGAAGTTGGAAATATTCTCCACTGGTTTTCATTCTCTGTCTTATAATGTATCGTGAACGGAAGAATCCTAGAGAGTACGCTTGCTGTTGCCAGGCAAATCTTCATTTTATAGCACAAAAGCAGCTTCCTGGACAAACCCTATCCAATGATGCATTTTTTCCCCCTAGTGAGCATCATGGTTACTATATGGAAAAGTGAAAAGTAACTAATATTAAGACCTTAGTATCCTCAGATACCCTTAATTAAGTAATTTGGAATTAACTTGAGGTTTATGGTCATGGATGCAATTTAAACATAAACTAGAAAATTCAATCTGAAAGTAAATGACTGATTACAGGACACACAAAAGGCATTTGATACTGAGGGGAAAGGTAGCTGTAAAATACAACACAGTTGAGAAAAAATAATAATAGCGAAGCTCGTTCTGCCAACAAGAAGGGAATTGCCTGTATTTTTGTGTTCTCTGTTTTTTCTAATTTTAGGTTCATTTTCTGAATATGATTGAACAGCCATATTTTACTGTGATTCTCTATTTCAGCTGAGAGAGCTGTTGCAGAGAGCCTCTCCAGGTCCCTGAAAAAGCTGGCTAGCACAGAGAGGAGTGAAAAGGCAGCAAGACCGCTGCTACTTAAATTAACTGAAACAATATTTTGGCTGTACAGGCTTCTGAATTCCCTCAGTAAGCCTTTAAAAGAGCCATCTGGTCAGAACATTACATCTCTAGTTAGATACTGCTTTGGAAATTGAAATGAGGCTCATGAGTTCTTGTTAATGCTTTTTAGAAAGGGATTTTGGAGGTAGGTAGTTGCCTCGGTGGGTTGCTTGGTGCAGAGCAGGTTTTGGCACGATGGCAGGCAGGTGTCTGCAGCAATGGGTGTCTTCCCGCTCCATGCCCATAACAAAGCACTGACTGACTGGGAATGTGCCGACACAGCATGGCCCTTCCAAAAGCAAGGGCACTCACCCTGCATATATCTCCTCGAGCCAACAAGGATAGAGAGGGCTTGTGCCTTGCTGAGAAAGAACTCAGAGAAGTGCCATCCCTCTGCAGGGCCCATGTCCCCTGGGACAGGAGGAGCCTCCTCCTCCAGGAGCTACCTCTAGGTGGAAAGGCTATGGAGGGGCGCAGCATCTGTCCTGCTCCAGGCTCATGGAGAAACTTCTCCCTGCGGGAAATATCAAAGTGCCACCCGAGTCTCTCTCCCTCCACATTTTGGTCACAGGTCTTTAATGAGTGGCGGAAAACAGATTAAGAGCCACCAAATGCCTGCTGGGGAGTGGGAGGGGGAGAAGTTGGCAAGAAAATGTTTTGTATGAGTTTTTGCCCTGCTTAGAAGCTTTTGCAACCCCATGTAGTAAAATCTGTCTCCTTCTCTCCCCACCTGGCATAACTCCCTCAGGACTGATTTCACCAGTCTAGGAACCAGTATAGCACAAGCAATTAGCCAATGCAGCCCCTTCTGCTCCATTGTAAAGGTTCAAAATTTTCCCCCAGATGGATCCTTCTAAGAGAAAAACCTTCAACTGTGACACAAAACACATTTCTAAAGTATCTTTCAAATACTAAAACTGTATAGAGAAACTTTGAGTACTAATATAAGCTCTCTTGACGTCTATTTATTCATCAGTTTTCACATTAAAATTTCACTTGGCCACACTTTAAAAAGATAAACAACATAGCAGTGGCCCATCAGCACTCTTCACCTTTGCATAGAGATGCATCTGAGCCTATATTAAGGCTGAAGCTCCAAAAAGGTGGCAATTTACCACAAATTCCTGAATCCTCCGCTCTGCAGTGGAATAAATATACATTGCCTAATTAACATAAACGACAGCAAATGCCCTGTGTTCTCGGAGGGAGGGCTAACAGCACTGCAGTTCAGCATGCACAGAGGCATGGCAGCACCCTGTGCTGCCACTGTCACCCTGGAATGGGATCCAGCTTAGGTGGTGGCACCTCAAAGCTCTGCAGTCTGTCCTGGGCAAGGAGAGTGGGGAGCTGGGCTGCTCCCTCACTCCCAGCTCCTCATAAAGCCCCGAGATATAATGCCCTATAAAGTTCAATATAATCCCTGGGGGTCGATGAGGTCCCATACAGCCCTATGGCAGAGGAATGCTCCAGGGCAACCCTTCCAAGAGACAGCCTAAGCCTGGCACCCCTGGGACATGGTCCTGCTTTCCTAGCAACCAGGGGCTGGACTGGGACGGGTAGGATCCCGTGTGGCTGGGGCCGTACACGGAGAGCCCTCATGGGGTCTGCAGCACGGCCGGAAGAGGGAGGGAAGCATGGAGAGACCGCCCTGTGAGGCAGTGGGAGCTGGACCTGGCCCAAGCACGAGGGCGCATCGTCTCCAAGATACAGTGGCTTGGGGTAGCTTTTCCTAAACAAAGAGCATTATAAAGGAGCCACTGCTGGAAATTTCCATTCCTTTGTTGGGTTGATGCTGTGTAAATAAATGCAGTCCTAAGATTTTTCATAATCCTGGAAAGGTCCGTAAATGAAATTGTATAGTTTGCCAAATCACTGGAGTTCATATATATTATTCCTCAGCTGCCGGGAACATGATATACAATGGCACAGAATATAATGCAAGAAACATATGCTAAAAGTCTTCTTAGAAGCACTCTGTGCATTTGTATGTGGCATGTACAGATATTTCTTTTGTTTTGCTCTATGGGATCTAAAATATTCAACCCATATTACAACTTGGGTTTGTGAATTACTTACCTTAACTCTAAATAATCCTTACTTGACAAGTGACTTTGGTGGCAGCATTTAGTTATTCCCTGGTTTAATGTGTGGGTGCTTTGAAAGCATTATAAATTAGTACGTGAGATAAATGTGTAATCAACCTTTTACTTTATTCTTTTGCTTTTCTTTATATTTGAATTTTATTTAAAAACAAGACAATTCGGGAAGATCCCAATTTTGATAATGATATTGTGCCAGATGTATTTATAAGTCGAATGGATTAAAAATGCATTTTTAATGTCTTACTTTTTTGTCATATATGAACACTCACTACATATAGAAGAGATTACAGTCCTGTATCCAGTATATTGGTAATGTAAATGTAGGAGTTACTTAAATAGTAAAGACTATGTACCCTCATTGTTAGAAATCAGATCTTTTTCTTAAAATAGGCTAATAACTTCTCCTGCTAATAACTACCCACTTGAATTCAGTTAATCGGTATTTATAAGATCACTTCCCTGTTTAATGTGGTACAAATGCTTCAGAAATTTCTAAAAGAAATTGTCCTTTAGACTACCGGAATGATGTTTATTACTCTTCTTTTTAATTTTTGAACACACTGACATTTATCTTATATTTAGACCTTCCCAACAGCTATGCCTGCTTTCTTTAGGATGAATATTTTTATTTTGAAAATCATATTCCTTACTAATGCAGTTCTACTGGAAATACATAGAAATCTTTTTAAGCGCTTTTCAGTTTTTGATCTCCAAGTTCTAGACAAAAGAGAGCACTTAATGAATAGTTGAATAAAATACAAAAGGTACTTTTGCAACATTTGTCTTCTACTTGTCCAAACTACCATGTTACCATTTATTTCCTAGATATGCTATTTTTCAGTTGGATTAGAAATGTAAAAAACAGCCCCACAACCAAAACAACCTAGAAACCAAACCAAAGCAATCCCTCAAACAGGACTATCTCCATAAGGTAAGCCCTAATCCTTCTGGCTTGCTGGCTAGCTCTCTAATTTTTTTCTGTTTGGACACTGCCACAGCACTTCTAATTCTGCAGTGCTCATCTGAGATCCTAATTTTTCCTGACCTCAGTACTCATATTTGGGGGCTACTATGTCAAAGCATTTCAGCCTCCAGGATGAAGTAGCCTGGTTCAGTCTTCTTTCAAAAGCAGATTATTATGACAAATGTAGGTCTCAAATTGGAATAGATTATAAAAGCTTATTACTGTATTTTAATATAAAATATTGTTAACTAAGGGCATCAAACTTTAAACCAAATTAATAGTACACTATGATCCCAGAGACTGCAGACTAGTAACTTATCTACCACACAAACAGCTGCACAAATCCCTCACATTTATTTTTTCCAGGCTTTCAACTTTCATTAATAACATGGCAAACCCATGCAAGTCTCAACCATATTAATCACAGCTATATTTTTAGTCTTACTGACATGAACACTTTAATATAATAAAAGGGAAAGGAAAACAGAAGAGGTGTTTCATTAGGACATGAGGATTACTAAAACCGCTGCGTGGAGTATTTGCCAGGAGGTGGTAGGGGAAGAGTTATTACTTACATTTTAGCATGTCACTAGGATGCAGAGTGAGAGGATCCCTCAGTGAGATATGTTTGCTTTGAAAAAAATATTAAGTAATCAGATGGTCCAAGCTCTTCTTATTGACACAATCATAATAGCAAATTATAAACTCACTTAAGGAGTTGTCAGCATTACATGGAAAACTATTTTTCCAATTTTGTTATAAAGTCTGGTAATATAACAGTGCTACAAGATCCAGAAATTCACATATTAACCTGCCTGTCCTTTTTTATTGATAGATGGCTACGTGCAAAAATATATGAAGCATGCAACCTGGTTGATTAAAAAAATAGCCCAAACCACAAACCCTCTGCAAATTTGCTCTGGTAGCTAACTACAGGACTTTATAACCTATTTTAAAAACATTTACGAAGAGAAAAAAATCCCCCAAACCCAAAAGCCCCTCACCCCACCCGAATGGCTGATAGAGACAAACCCCCCCAGTATTATTTCAGTAAAATAGCAGCTTCAAAACAAATCCAAAGACTAATGCTTGCCAAATACAAAATTATTCAACATTAAATGTTTGGCTCAGTGATAATGTAATACTGGGAATAGAGTTAAATTTAGTTCAGTCTCCTAACTGACTGTTCATATGACAGGGGTATTCCTTAGATGAGTTTCTGACATTAAATGCAGCTGAATGAATAGTATTGAACACATGAGAAACATAAACAATATTTGGCTGAGTATGTTGTTTGACTTTCTTCTTTCTGCATCTACCTGCCTACACATTTGCACTAGCAGTAATGAGCCTTTTGTAAGGGAGCCAAGCTTTGTAAATCAGAATAATGGGCAAAACCAGTCACACATTTTTTACTTCTATATTGTTTGCATGTAGAAAGCCACATTTCAAAGCCAAGGGGAACAGAACAAAGAGATACAGTCATACAGCATCCTTATAGTGACCCTGAAATCACTGCTCAGGACAGCACCCGAATATCATAGTCATGGCTGTACTGGAAACCACAAAGGGGATGCAATAGCCTACTGAAGAGAAGGGCAGAGCAATAGCAAATACCTTGTCAGACTTTTACTGAGAAGAAAGCATAATTTCTGTTTTGACCTTTACAGCATTTTTAATGTACAACATCTGTAGTATCAGAAATGCAGGGAAACATGGAAGGCACACATCCCAATCTTTTTCTACCCATCAGAAAGCAGGAAAAAAATGTACAGAAAACATTTATATGGCACCACAGAAAGTGAGACCCTATGCACAACTGTATAGATGAACTTCACGACCGGAGGGATTTGTCTCCTACTTGAATGTCACACAAGCACATGTGAACTATTCCCGCTCATCTGCAGTCCCCGTTCTGATATTGGGACTTCGCTTTTTAACTAGCCCAGGCTTGGCTGCAACTAAGATAAATACATTTGGCTGCAACTTTTTTTTTCTTTCAAAAAGAGGCAAACTGGATTATAGCAAATAACCTTTAAGATAATTAACTGACAATGCTGCAACTAGCATAAAATCTTCCTTCAGGCGACCCCTAATTTAAGTATTACTGGCACAAAGTGGAGACAGATTGTGCATCACCACCGCAATATTTACATAGCAGAAACCCACAGAGCAGGAAACGTGAGACTCAATGATGCACTAAATTAGGAACAATCATATTCTAGTGTTAATTTGCTTTCTCCTCTATCCAAAATTCAGGTCCAGCAATTGGTACAAAGGCACATAAAACATTCCCATTTTTAACGATTAAGAACCACAATCTGCAAGCAGTTGTTCTCAAAAGTACCTTCACTCACTACTGAGCACGTTTGCAGGATCAAACCCCCAAAAGTGAAACAGGTCTACTGACATAGATTTTTTAAGAAATTCAAGGTTTCTTAATACATTTATTTATTTCCATAAATGATGTCTGTGCGCAAGCAGTCCGAGTTGTCTGCCAGGCTACCTGTCTTTTGGTCGCAAATATTTTCATCTGACAGTAACACTGTGATTCTCCGGCATAATGGAGAATCAGTTTTAATTCACTGAAGCCGTAGATATATGCAGGTACTCAAAAGGCTGTGTAATCAAAAAATTAAAGTTAAAGTGGGGGGAAAGAAAAGATAGTAGTTCTATTTCTAAATATATTGGGAAGTGAGACATTTATAATAAATATAGTCTATAGTCTATTCGGAGACAGATTTCATAAGCATTCCTCTCAGTTACAGCACACTTCATAAGATAAATGCAAAGAGCCATCCCCAACCTTTCTAAATCTTAAATATTATTCAGATTTGCTTTCCACTATGGTATATTAACAGAATATTTACCTTGCCTAATTGCTGATGTTCTTCAAAAGCAGAAATCAGTTCTTGTGCCCACTTTATTTTTTCAGGGCTCGGAGAGAACTGTTCCTGGACAACAGCAATTTGGTTGGGGTGAATCACCTGCTTACCTACAAAGAAGATTAATAACACCAGAATCATGCATCGACAAACAGATGTTCAAGCAAAATGTTCCAACCACTTGAGGCTCTCATATGCCTTGCAGACTTTCTTGCTCTTTAACTAATTATTTTACTTGATTTTTTTTAATTTTTAAAACTGGAAAAGAGGCAGATAGCTTTTTGCCAGAATTTTTTAAGAATAAAAATATCTTGTGCTATGCTTGCATTCAGTATAGTTTAAAAGAACTCATGATTCTTTCTCCTCCCTCCCCATTTTGATCCATACTTCTTCTCTCAGTCATTTCAGGTGCAATTGTTTGTCTGGGGCAGCCAATAACACTTAAGTATAATGCATCTCTGAATTAACTATATAAATAGCAGCTCCAGACACTCTTAAATAAGTTGTATTAAAGTGTGTTCAGAAAATGAGATCCGAAGAAGATGGCGAGAGATTTGTAGGACTGAAAAGTTACCAGTAACCTAAGGATCATGCCCTAAATTCTCAGTATTGGCTTAGTATCATAAAATCTTCAATGGTGTTTAAACTGTTTTTGCTGCAATTGTTGGCAGTTGCAGGTAGGCTGCAATATTTATTTAGTCACCAGTATGCTAAACAACTACCAGCAGTGCCCTGAGGTTTTATGAAGCAGGGTTTTTTTAATCGTTTCTTGTATAAACGTAAGTTAATAAAAATAGATGTTGCCTTTTTTTTACTAGAGATTTTCAAACATGAATAGACAGCCACATAATCAATTTTAATCCGTGACTGTATTTAGCCACCTTAAAACAAATACATGTCTAATTTGTTTGCTAATTTTAAAAGTGCAACTTTTGACATTATTAGTTCATTTCTATGCGAATTTCACAGACTGGTGTGATTTCTGCAGTTTGCTTTCAAAGTATTTTAATAAAGAGAGGCTACCGTAATTCCCAGTTTCCCGTGGAATTAATAACTCTCCTCGGTGCCAGATAACAAAACTAGTTAGAGGGATGAGCCTGATCCTGCCAACGAGCCAGCAAGTGAGCAGTCCCCTGCAGACCAAGGGTCCCACAGCCCTGCCGTCCGTCCGGCCGCCCGCTGCAGCCTCTCGCGGGAGCGAGACTTGCACGCAAGGAAAAGTTTGGAGCGTCAGGACCTGCGGAGGTTTCCTGCACAACGGGGTCTGCTCCCCTGTTCTTACGGACATTAAGCCAGCTGTACGTTAGAAATCAGCCCACCACTCGATCTGAGAAGCCTCACGCGTGACTGCAGAAATACACGTATTTTCAATGAAATAACCACGGCAAAAAAACCCCTGGGATTACTTTTATCAGACTACAGTGCTTGTGGGTGATAACCTGGAGTACAAAGTAAATCTACTTAATTAAATGAGCAAAGGAATAGTCTTTCAGTGTTGCTGTGTTCCTTTGCTAAAAAGCCATAAGTGGTTCAATTTTATTTCCTATTAAATAACGTTTAGTTTATGATTTTACAAGCATAAAAATACTCAGTTTGAAATTTCAATTTCATAACTATTTTAAAAATAGTTTAAGAATAGGTAAAAGCTTAAAACCCTGTAAGAACTATATTTTTTGAAAGAAATTACAAAGAGATTTTTTTTAAAGCCAACACTTTTTACATGAAGTCTACTTAAAGGTTTTTTAGTCAATTTAATAAAATGACATCATTATTAAGATAATGATGTTCCTTATTTGTAATGTAACAAATTCTCACTAGGTAAACTAGTAATTCTAAAATTGAAATGTGTACCAACAATTCTTGAAAAATCCTAAGGAGCTTAACTTTCTGGGAAAAATATTGAGTATATTTTAAATTATATTTAAAGTCAGTCTATAATGATAACAAAATTAAAAATACATATATATGATTTTTAAAGTGTAAAACATTTCTGTAAAAAATTTGCTTTTTTAAAGATATCTGTAGCAGTAAACTATGCATTTTATCATTAAAACACTACTGAAAAATTTACAGAGAATATAATCTAACTTTTGATTTATAGCATTTGGTTGATTTTTGTCACAGACTACATATCCAAATAACTGTATAACAGACATAATGCCATGCAGGAACGAAGCAAATATTTTAAACAGAATTGTTGTTATTGACAAGTTACTGAGAGAGTGCAAAATTGGAAGACATTAAAATTTATGACCATGAAATCCTTTTTACAGTACCACTTGATATATCGTGCTTTAAATCAATACCTGTCAAGTCTTTGAGGTAACTGTATGATGGTGTCATTTTAGTCTTCTACAAAAGACTGCAAAAGAGAGGAAACCTCTACAGTTTCGTATTTATACCTGGCTTCTCAGCCTGTAGCACAGGACTTTATATAATAACTAAGTTGTCTGTTAAAGCGTATGGCAAGGTTCACCTAATTTTTTACATAAACATTTCTACAACCTATGCCTATTTATATAGGCAACACACTGTTTTAAAGTCCACAGGTACTGGCATTGTAAAACATCTTGCTGTGTGTCTATGGCTATATATGTATATAAATAAATACATATACATATACATATGAAAGGACTATTAATTTGGCTAAATTACATTTGAAAACATTTGATTTCATGTTAATATACTCACTGAAGGAAAACCAGGCTGCTTTTAAGATAACTGGAAAAGAAAACTTAGTTACAATAAACAGTGAGGTTCCCAACAGTAATTACATATCTGGTAAATTCTTTGTTATATTATTTCACTTGTTTAATCTTGAGTGAACATATTTGATTACACTAAGGTAAATTCTACTGGTGTAATATGGGGATATCTAAGGATATATACCTTTAGTGAATATTTTGGATTTGCATTGCTTTTGAGGGTGGTGAATTCAGTCCTGTGCATACAAATAAATGAGTGTTCTCCAGCTAAGAGAGCAATTTGGAAGCCTCAGGTCATCTGATTCTTTGTGAAAAAATAGCAGAAAAGGACCTTATATATTTAAAAATTAGAAGAATTGCACATTTTGGACTTGTTATTAAGGTGACATTTCAGTACTTTACCCTCACATTATCAGAGGACTGTCAGTGACAAATACGATGTACATACTTCTGCTTTATACAAGGTCATGGATTAAGCTAAGACCCATTTGTAATTTTCTGTGATGAATGAAATTGGAAATGTTAAAATGTTTCATTTATATAGGTTTGGGAAAAAAGATTTTTTTTTCAGTTTTGAAATTACGTTTTATTTTAATCAAAACAAGCAAGAAAAATTATAAAAGCATTGGATAAACTGCAAGCAAAAGAAACAAAGAACAAGTGAAAGGTTTTAGATTGACCTAAAATATTTTTGTTCTTTTTTACAAAATAAAATGAAAAAATGCTGTTTTGTTTTAGCTTAAACAGATTTTTAAATCCCCCCCCCCCCAATCAGAAAAGTCAGTATTGCTTGTCTCTAGTTATGATATTATGATATTATGGTCAGGTTGTTTGCTGGATTTTGGAAATGTGTTTTTTTCCTGCAGAAAGGCAGGAGGCAAAGAGCAGGAGCTGTGAGTTCACCTTAATGAAGTCTGTACCTTTTACAGACCTTTACTCCTTGTATGGAAAGGCAAGACGCATCTATGGCCAAGTTAGAAAGTCACTTTACACTCTAAATTGCCACATGTGACCTTTTTATTTTTCTCCTGTCTGAACCCTGTCAGACAATGTCAGACAACTTCCACCGTAAAGTCAGTGGAGTCCAAACCACCATCAACACTAGTTGTGCTGAGCATTTCTAAATTTCCTAAATTGGCAGCCTGAGTTAAGTATTTAAATGCACATTAAGCATTCAAAAAGAGTGCTCTCAAAGGTGCTAGGCATCTGCAACTCCATCTTCTGTCAACAGGAGGTTCAGATACCTATGTTTTTTCAAAAATCAAGCCTTTCCTTAAGCTAGGAAATATTGCTTGAGACTAGGTAGCCGTCAGCAGGTGCTACCATTCAGCAGCTCTATTATTTTTCCAACTTCAAAGGGAGATGAGTGAGGGGTGGAAGTCCACATGGCCGTGGATAATGTAGCTGTGAGGAGCTAGCCATTTCACCTCTGAAACAATATTTGGTTTTGCAAATGTCGAAGCTCAACAGACAGTAAAGCAGAGTTTGTGCTGAAGAGCATTGATTGCTATTCTTTCACTGGCACGCTGAAATCACTTAAAATAACACTTGTTTTTTTTGCTTGGTGCTTCAAGATATCATGTAAAGCTAACTGTAAAAATAGAGTTTGCTAGGTAGCATTGCCAGGACGCATGCTTTTGTTAATAAAAACCTAAGGGATGTACTAGTACTGTATGTATATTCTAAGTGATGGTTAGAGAAAAGATAATGTAATGTTCATCCTATATGTTAGAATTCTCTAATGGATGTGTTAAATGGCTATTTTCTATTGCAGAACCACAAACTTTGGTGGCTGCACCGTCCCAGCAGGGTGTCTGAGTGACCTGGTGCACCAATCACAGTGTAACAGGCTGCATTACAGGACTCTGGGGCAAGGAGCCTGCTGCTCTTGCTGTCTGCCAATACCCATAGGTGTCACCAGCACTTACTGGCAGGGGATGAGAAAGAAATCAAAGAAAATAACAAGAAAATAACTTTCTCCTAACAGTTAGCATACGACATTTGCTTCTCCCCTCCTTTGCCTAAAAAGTATTTTTTAACAACTGCCATAGTTACAACAAAGAGAAAAGGCTGCAATTGTTGAGTGGCCATTGCAGAGTACAGTATCACCTTTCCCATGCTCTGTGATGGGATGAATCACTGCACAGCCTCTACCCCAACTTCTCTTCAAAACCAGTCACACGTTTCATGGGATGTGGTTTTAAAAAGCAGCCTGTGACTTTTCAGGCAAAATTTCCAGCTGCAATTTTTAAGATACTAATAAACATAGAAGAGCTTGGTATAATGAGTTTTTCAATAAATGACCTGAAATAAAAATGAAGTTATTTGTCTAAGTTACAGTAAATGTAGCAATATATTTAAAATGAAGAAGATACGCGTTATTTTAAGACATCGGCAGAAAGTCATACCGGTGAATCCCATTGAGGCACCTTCTCTTGATTGCCTGCGGAGCCCGTCTTCATCATGGAAATCGATGTAAACAAGGTCTATTGCTTGAAGGCCAAATGCCTTTGCTGTGACTATTATTTTTTGCCTGGCATATAGAATATCGTGAGTTTCCTTACTGCTTGTTGCACCTATGAAAATAATGAAAACAAGGAACAGCTGACAAGAGTCTTTTAAACCTTTCTGCTTTAAATATTTCCCATTTAAAAAAAACAAACAGTAAAGTTTGAGATGCTATTTAACGAATTTAGAAAACAAAAGAGGGGTGTAAGGCTATATAGCCACAATCATACTCTTCTGAGAAAAAAAATGCTGCTTTATCAAAAATTAAAAAAAAGCCATCTCTTGAAACACTAGCTCATAAATTCACATTTTGATTTGGTTTAAATTAGAAGTTGTAAGACTGAATTCAGTGTAAGCTTTCTCTGGTGAGGACTGCTGATTTGGAACTAAAATGAAGCAATTATTTGATTTTAGTATTTACTGCGTATACAGTGAGAAGCATTACAGCAAGAGAAGCTCTACAAAAATTGATATACTGGGTCCAACTAAATGGTTAAAAAATTCACACTGTGAATAGAATTGCACTTTCCTTCGTTCTGATTCTTGTCACAACTGATGTCCTAAGCTGAATATTTAAGCTTTAATATTTGAATGAAAAAATGACGGTAGATGACTTCTGAAGAAGCAAAAGTATTCATGAGACTTCATGTGCTCACAGGGCACCAGCTAATCAACATGCTCATGTGAAGACTAGTGGTAAAAAAATAATAATAATGTCACTATTTAGACATAGATTTCCAGTTTGTAAGGAATATTTTATAAAGTAATGCTAATTTTTACATTAACGTACTTATTTTTAATTTAGAAGTTGATAGCTCTGTGCTTTTATATTTATTTTTAAACTGAATCAGAAGCTAAGTGGCCTCTTATAAAAGAAATGGTGAAGCACTTTTTATTTTTTAGGAAGGCTAATAGTGCTTTCATGTGAATATGTGGCTATATTGACATGTGACATATTTAAGTACATTTATGAAAGCAAAATGTAGCAGAAGAGTATTTGTGCATGATATCAAAAGCCTGACTGACAGTTGTCTATGAAGAAGTGATGAAGCAGACACCAGAATTTTAGGACTTTTAAATGTAGTTCTAAAAAGCATGTGCATATTGCTTATTTATATAATATTTTAAAATTATTTCAGTGACTCAACAGGTTTTTTTCTCATTAATTTTTGGTGCTGAATGGCAAGAAGCACAAGAAGTATCAGTGCCCTGTAAAACCCAGGGACCATGTTTTACGTGTTTTAATTTGCCAATGATACATTCTGCACTGAAAAAAATTAATGAGAAAAGTGAAAACATAAAATGCAGAATCAAGTGTTGTCATTGTTGCTGTTGGATATGCCATGGGCTTCTCCAATGCCAATGCCATGCATAAACATTTATAGTAAAGAGACAAGTAACAACCTATGCTGGCACGGAAATCCTCTCCTCCAAAGACAACTGCGTCCAAATGAAAGCCAACCTGGGATCCTTTTTTCAGTGCTTCTTCACAGACAGCCTTCAAATGAGAACAGAGTATTAATTTCTACAGAAATGCAGGATGGAGAGACTACAGAGGATATTACTGCAACTCAGTGTTACCAAAATACTTCAGTGAAATTTGGTCCTATTAAGCAAAGCTGTGGTAGGTGCTTGACTATGCACACTGTTTTAAAATGACTCAGCAAAAGACAAAAAGTATTTTTCTTTCCCTGAGCACCTCTGTCCCTAGACTGTGTAAATACAGGACAACATAGCAGGTTCCCCACCTTCTGGTTAACATAATGCCCTGGGTATTACTGTGATCACTACTTCAGATATCTACGTAGCAATATGAAACAAAACATTTGGCAATTACTGCTTAAAAGCAAGCAAAAAGTATTAAATTTGATTAGTTTGACATGCAATATATTTGCATGACAAACATCATTAAAGATGAGAACCTCTTTTATGAAATAAATAATATGAATGGTTTAGAATTATTGTAGATTCCTTATAGGATATAAGGATTTCTTATAGGATTGTCAATTTAAAGTCTTCTGCTACATATAACTAATAATTAGCTAAGGAAGTTAAAAATGCAACAAGTGCTGCAGAAAAGCATTAAAATAAAAGTAAGAAAAATATTACTCTAAGAAGAGAGTAACAGTGCTATTTTATATCGATGTTTGGATAATGTAAGTATTTTTTAAGGCTAAGGTACTTGGAGAGAGACAGATGTCATTACCAGCTCTACTAATGGGTGTTCTTCTATGGCAGCTGGTGGGACACAAAATTATTCTTTAACAGAGTGCTTTAAAAGGCAACTCTCCTGCCAGCATCAGGAACTGCAATATTAAACCTCCACTATGAAATCCTGTAGGTGAAGAAAAACCTCAGATGGTTTAAAATATGATTTAATTCTTTGTTTGTACACTGGACAGGAGCGTGTCCGTTTGGTTACTGCTTTATTATGCTCCTAGATAGGTTAGCGTGTGCTGTAAGATAAATGGCTGTATCAAATGAGCAGGCTGCCTGTGAGGCCTGCCAGTACTTCTGGAGGTACTTCTGATCTGTGTGTCCTCAGCTGGTCTGAAACTTTTCCCTTAGAGCATGGGAGGGGAACACAGAGTTTCTTGTCCATGCACACGGTCTTTCGCTTTCATTACCATGCTGCCTTGCCTTTCTGAAAAATCTGGACTCAATAGTAAAGGTAGAGGAGTGATTTATATTAAAATGAAATTTATAAATTACTCTAAAAAATGAGCATGTTTTTCAGATATTTTCAAAGTTAATTATACTTCTAATCTTAGCATTAAACACTCCATCATATGCACAAAGAAACTATACCATGGAATTTGGTTGTAATGTTATCAGTAGAAATCATTATAAAGATGCAAGTTTAGCAATAGCGAAAGGATGATTAACTCTTTTATCTAATTAAATGTTATACAGAAGTTGAGTCTGACAGCTACTAAATAGCCAAGTGTACTGTAACACTGAGTATTCCAAATCTTTGGAGAAGCCTGTTTCCACTCCGAGTATGTTCAAAACAATAACAGGAATGCAGAGAGGTTTTGTTATTTGGCATGGACTGTCTGGAACTGTTCTGTCACTGGAATATTTTGAATTTATGAAGGCTTTTACAATACAAACATCAGAGTTCAATGTGCAAATGTTTCTGGAGATTGAACAATATGTATAGTATTTTTTAACCTCTCTTCCTTGGTGAAATTAAGGAGAGGCTGAGGAGTATTCTGCTTATCCTAGTTTGCTGAGATGGCAAAATATGAACACTTCAAGACTGGCTTACCTTGAAATTGAGCAAGCCCATTGCAGTTTCCACAAAGGGGATAAAATTCATTGGCTCTACAAGTGTTCGGCCTTTTAGATGATGTAAGAATTTGTCTGAAAACTAAAACTAGACAGAATGAGCTATCAGAGAGGAAAAAAAGAACAGTCTACTTGTATATATAACACGTTAAATATTCACCTGACTATAACAAACACCTCTCTCCACCCCAAAATCTGTTAACAAGGCCTGTGATTTGAAACTCCAGCATTCCCATACATTTGGAGGTTGGTTTGCAAGAAAAAAAAAAAATCTAGGCTTAGCACCTCTCACCCTGGCTTAGTGCAATGCAAATCCGTGGGCCCTGGAAAACAATGAAGTGCTGCTGTACCTGAGGTCCGGTTTTGTTTCAGGTCCAGCACTGCCAGCACTGGAAGCACTCCCCAGCCTTCTAAGTGGCATCCGTATTATTCATTACGGCACCATTACCCTTTTGTTCAATAGGCTTTTCTTCATAATTTTTTAGCTTACCTAGGAAGGCCTTAAAAAGGAAGTTTAATTCTTTGAAGACCAAAGCTTGCCAATTTTTTCCATGAGACCAGTTCACAGCTAGCTCTGAGCTGCCAGTGGGGTAGCCCAAATTCCAAAATCTATCATCTGGAAACATACAAAAGCTCTTGCACAGATTTTTCCCCTTTCAAAAGGAAAAAAAAAGGGGGGGGGGGAACCTTCAGCCCTATATTGTAAATCTATTATATCTGTCCAGATCGCGTAATTTGTGTCAAGATAAACATATTGCAGGTACTGCAAAAATGTAAGTAAATAAAGACAGAAATAACATGCATATATTTTAAATTTAAGGAATATTCGACTATTAATGGATATCAAAGGAAAGGGAATTTTAATCATCTCTCCATTCAGTCTCAGTTGGGTAAATCATATCTAAGAGATTTGCATAAATATAAACCATCAAAGACTTTTCATCTTCAAAGGGGGTTTCAAGACCCTATAAGCTTTGTACTGTAATCATCGCAGGTCACAACCCTGCAGGAATAAGGCTGCTATGGCAACATAAAAAACTAATGCTTAAGGCTTAGCATAATATTCTGACTAATAGAAAGGAAACTCATTTTAAAAGCTGGCAGCCTATTTACCAGAAGCTGGATTAGAGGTGTTATTTCCCCTTTTAGCTTCCCCCCACCACCCCTCCCCAAAAGAAGGAAAAATCTAATCACCCAGATCTTGAGGAAAAAAAAAAGCTTTGCAGCGATTTGCAGTAACTTTACAATTAGGCCAAAATAAATCACAGCTTTCTTCCATGAAGAATTCTGCCCTTCCCATTCCTGCTTTCATCGTCACTCTGGCCCTCTCTGTAACTTCTCTTTGGAGAAGAGAATTCCACTCAAAAATGTGCAAGGAGATAAAAAAAAAAAAAATCAGTGCAATTCACTCTGTACAGTACGGCAGGTACTACAGTGACAGAAAACAGTAAAGTTGACGCAGGCAAATGCAAAAAATGAGGTAATATAATGGTATCAGCATATATTCTTAAGATTCCTATCTGTTTTCTATTTTTTTAAGAGAAAAAAAATTGTAAAGTGCTACTGTGTGTATATTTGAGGTGCAAGTTAGGGTTTGTTTTATTTTACAATATTTTAAAAGTCATGCTCCTGGGTTTTTTGCTATCTTTTGTTTTGAAGGTAAAGCAAAAAAAGAAAAAAAAGCACATTTAATTAAATATTGCCTCCCTTCCTCTCCCTTGTAAAAGATTTGCAATAAGCACCAATACAAAAGGTAACGAGTGGAGAAGTTTCAATTAATTTTTTTTTTTTTTTCCAAAGGAGACGATTAAATGTTTCCGGCCTGGTAAAGTGTTCATTTCAGGGAGAAAGGGGAAAAAAAAAAAAGAAGGCGGAGGAAAAAAAAAACCCACAAAGCTTGGGGAGGGGATGAAGTAGCAAGGCCTCAGCAATTCTTTCAATTCCAGTGCACACCCAATAGTGTGTTGGGAAGAATGCACACTGGTCAGGATTTGTGGGAGAATTGTCCCGCTACAAAGGAGGGAGAGTTACGCTTGTTATAGTCCAATAAGCCATGCCAGTCAAACAAGTACCCACACTAGGGACAAAAGGAAAGCAAGAGATTCTCACACAAAAGAAAACAAGTAAGCCCATCTTTTAGTTGTGCATCAGCCTCCAGGTTTTCTGCTGCACATAAATAAAAATGAAGGGAGGGGAGCGGGTGGAGGGAAAGAAACAGCTTCTGGGAGGCTGAAAAATCATGCCAGAGTGAATTTTGGGTAGATTGGAAAAAGAAGGTAGTGGCGTTAAGCAGAGTGTGTTCTTTGTGTGCAAAGGTTGGGCAAAGGGAGAGGGAAGCGAAAGGAGGACAATGAGGCAGAAGCTGCTGGGATTGGCTTGTTTTCCATGATGGAAATAAAAGTTAGTGAGAGGGAAAGTGGAAGAGGATGAGGGGACAAAGAGCCCTGGTATCCCACCTCCCTGCAAAACCTACTTGGTGGCAGCAAGGGCTCTGCCATTTTGGTATCATTAATATTCATTACTGACAAGTTACGTCTAACACTTACATGGCTGTAAACCCTGAGAGGTATACTCTGGTTAATTTAATTAAATGTTGGTGGAAGGGGATGGTGTGCCTTCCATCACGAGCAGCAGAGGCCAAAGGGGCAGCGCCACAGAACGGACGGGGCTTGTCACACCCTCAGCATATCGGGCTGTGCTCAGCTGTACGTTCATGCCTGATCTCCATGGTTTGATCAAGGTTAGATGCTGAGATTAAAATAGATCCTAATATGCCTGTCTGCCTTTCATCACAGCTTGCACACTTGCTAGTTGCTTGTCTAATGGTTTGCAAAAATATAAAGTGAATAATTAAGCATTATTCCTTTACTGTCATGTTGCAGCAATAATGGTATATCTAAAAAAGTGTCCCTCTTTTTTGACAATTAAAACAATTATAGCATAATTAGGCCTATTTCAAAGTTTTCTTAAGTAATTTGACATGCTAACCATTTACATTTCAGGTTTTTATTGGCTGAAAAGTCAGTTGTGAAACAAACACACCTGTCAGCAATTAAAAAGGAAGAAATAGAGAACTGTTCAGGAAATAATATCTGTGCTAATTAAAAACACTAGTTAAAAGCTTCCTGTTTGTTCCTCCAGTTGCCCCAAGGAGTGACCTTCCCCCCAAACCCATTTTTTCATATGTTGCTAACATGGTTTCCCATCTTCTGCTTCCAATGCACGTAACTAAGGCTCATGGACAGACACTAATTTTGCTTTTCAGAATAGTTAGAGAAGCATCAGGCACTTACTCTTCTATTTTTGATCATAAACTCTGACAGCAATATTGGTTCTTGGTTGACCGTGGGAGAAATAAACCTGGGTTTCTTTATAAATGCAACATGGTCCATATATGTTTTTTATACAGCACATCACACACACATTTAAGTGGATGCATTTCCCAACTAGCTTAGTCAAGCAACAACATTATATGGTATATTTGCAGCCTTCCCCTTAACTTACAGCCATTCATGTCTGTGCCTGTGTGAACTTGGCCCAAGAGCTTCAGTCAAAAGCTACTGTGTTGTTGGTACTCACCCATCTTATTTCTTCAACATTTTCAACCTTTGGCAGCATCATGCTTGAAGGAAGGGTCTTGGACCGCAAAAGCACCTCTAGATCTTCTTCTGCAAGGCCGCTGGACACAGAGTTTATCCTGACACATTTTTCGGCATGGCCAAAGTCAAACTCTTCAAGGGTTTTCACAATGGCCAGTCTTGCTTCTTTCTACAATATATATGAGTTTAGAGGCACAAGAAAAGAAAAATAAAGAATATTTTCTATTGACAGAAAAAGTCACTGAGAAGAAAACTTGTTGAAATACATAGGGAAAAAGCTGGACAGCCAGTACACTGGTGTCTCTCAAATGGCTGTCACTCTTGGAGCAGTTGTCACCAGCACCTTGCAATTTTACCTTCCACTTTACTGTTTCTTTATAACTGGTAAATTAAATGCTTAGGGTTTCTACCAAAACAAGACTTTTGTGTCTGCTACCGCTGAACATGTCTAACAAACGCAAATCTTTACATTAAGAAAATGTGTTGCACTAACTATCTACTGTCTCAAAAATTGGAATGTTATTAAATCTGCATAAAACAACTAATTTTTGTAATTCATCTCTATATTGCCTGGACATCAATAAGCACAGATGTACATATACTTCTTTGGTTTTCCTTTTCTGCATGTATTCAAAGTGTACTAAAGCCAGTAGTCGAGTTTACAACTTGCATATGAAAACAACACTGAAATAACTTGGAGATTTTTCTTAAACCTCATAAAAAGATATTCTGCTGGCAAAAAATAAAATCTCCAAAAACACATGCTTCTCCTGGTAGCTTACTTTGTGAATGCAGATTTACAAATCCGTTAAACAGTTGATTTCCATGAAGAATACTTGCATGCTTTTCTGAAATGAAGTGAATTTCTTGGCCTTGAGAAAGGGGTAGGGGTGGAAGGAGGGTGCTGGGCTTCCTGCTTCCTGCCAACTGCAGTTTCAACCCCAAATTCCTTCCACTCACCAACAGCCCCTAACAAATTCGCATTGTCAAAATGCACACTTATCAAAAGTCATTTCATTTGTGAAGAGTTTTTATGGGGCTAATAAAACTTTAAAGCTCCTGACTCATGGAGGTTCAGTAATGACTTTAACAATATGCAGTCGCTGAATAGGGATGCTTTTCAAGAAAACAGGAAAACTCAAGGGGAAAAAATAATAAAAAAAAAATCATCAAAGTTAATATCCAGGCTAATACCAATCAGCAAGAGAGCACATGACAGTAGATTTAAACCAGACGGATACAAATCTCTGCCAGTGAGAGGAGCAGAGGTGGTTTCCCAGTGTGGTCTGAGTTAAACAGTGTGAGGGAACAGTAGCTTACAGTTGTCAGGCCCGATGAGAACAGCGTCTCCCAGGCCAGTTTAAGACAGCTCTGCAGCGTACTGATTTACAGGGCTGGGACCCCTGATAATTAGGGTAAGTTTAGAGCAAAGCAGTTGATGGCTCTAACTGGTTAAAAGAAAGGAATAATGAAGCAGAAAGCTAATGAAATCTGAAGTGAACAGCCTTCAGCTTGGGGCTACTAGCCATGCTTCTCCCAAGGTTGGGAGCATATGCCCGTTAATCGGACAGACAGGCACAAGGAGCCCATGAATGTATCCCTGTGTTGCGATCAGGGGGCACGTTCAGAGGTAATCTTTGGAAAATGAAACCCAAAACATTTGAACTGCTGTGAATGGACTTTGTCTGGGGCCATTAGGGAAGCCACATAAAGATGTATGCAGTTTAGTACAAACATGTCCAGCTGGAAGACAGCTCTGGTGCATAGCTGTCTAAAATGGCTCTTCCAAATTAGGTAAACCGAACCATATGATGCTAATACTGGGTAATACAAGTCCCCTATGTTTTCCTTCTCTAACCAGAGGTAATGGGTTTCTAGGGCTGGGCTGAAAGCTTCTGGATATGATGCTTAAAAACACACTCCAAACCAATTTATGCTTTTAATTAAAGTCAGATTATCACTGTTTCAGCACACACCGATCCAATTTGCAAAAGAGAGATCTCTCCAAAGTATCCACTAAGGCAGCATCCAATTCCAAATGAAGGCACATCTCTAGCAAACTTGCAAACTAATTTTTTGTGATTTTTTTTTTCCCCAGAATATAATAACAAGTAATAGATCGTCTCATATCTCTTTTTCTCCTCAGTCTGCAAACTCCCTTCCCAAAAAAGACAGATCATGTCTTTCTAGGTATATTTCCATACAAAACACTTATTAACAGGCTGTTGCTGTTATCAATTTACATAAACTAAATGTGCATCCCTCTGGTACATATCCCAAAAATAACCAACAACTTCACTGAATTTATACCAACCAACAAACATGGGGAGGGGGTTGTTGTTTTTTCCCCATATTTTAATAGAAAATATGTTGCTATGTTAGTTAACACACCCATGCCATCTGTTGGGTTGAGAATTGATGCATTTTCTTAGAACCGCTACATTTTAGATCTGCCTGCCTAGATACTCCAGGAATGGAAACATTTCCCTTCCGTGATATAGTACTTCTACTCACTGCAGTTTCCACATCAAGATTCAGTTTATGTTTTTGATTGTGGAACAAACTGAGGGCACCTGGCTGCCAAAGCCAGAGCTCATGATGGGGCTGACTCAGTGCCGACCCTTCCTACAATGGAGAAAATCCCATTGATGTTCGTGGGGTGTATCAGCTCTCCACGCAGGTTTCCAATAAAACATTTCATAGGTAAATAAAAAAAATATGCTAAAACCTCTGACTAAATCTAAAACTACAGAGGAAAGGGAGAGCCCTTTCTGCCTCGTTACACAGGGAAATGTAGATGCTACTCTTATGGTAGGATTAATGAAAAAGCGAAAATTCTAAGCTAGGTAAACTACTTTAACATAAAACAGAGAAAAAAGTAGTCCTTGACATAATAACATATTTACAGAAGTAGATGCAGAAATAAACACATTTTTCAGACACTGCCAAGAATGAGCAAATGAGAATTTTTAAGGAATGGTGAAAGAAGTTATTTGCCCTGTTCTTCACACAAGAACTACAACATCAGATAATACTTGGTCATGAAAGAATAGTTGAGAAAGAAATAAACTTGATTGTTAAGTAAACTATTCCACGCCCAGGTAGCTTGGGATGGTGGTATCCTCATTGGGTCCTGCATGAGTAGGGTTCTTAACTGAACTAGGGAGAAAGACAACAGAGAGCTTCATGGTAAACTGTGGTACTACTAAAGATATTAAATTTGCAACCTGTGTTGGAAAGCCCACTGGGAAAAAAAAAGTTGTTCAGGGTGGCTACTTTAGTATCCCTTCTGTTTGACTCTGAGGAGGACACAGGAAGATGTTCATTACCACGTGCAGCTACGCCAACTGGAGAAGATAAAGGTTTTGGTGACACAGCATTGCTGACAAACCCACTGCTACCCAGACACACAAACACTGAAATAAAAATTGGGAATACGCGTATTGCTGGCTCGACTGGCACCCATTAAACCTAATAACTAACCATCCTCGAGAGTTTCTAGCTCTGAATTATCAAATTTGCAAAGAAAACAACATCCGTCCACTTTTACACTCCAGTGGAAGAGGTGGTCCCTCGCGGCAGGGCTGCGCGGTCTCGCCATCTGGAGAATAAATCGAGTGTGAAGTACAGTATAGTTTGGGACCAAGCTCCGTGGCGGCAGCCCAGCAGTTAGTTCATTAGTCCCAAACTTGCGGGGATTAGTGCGGTATCAGCTCTACTGTTGGATGGGATCAGGCAGGCAGAGCGCGAGACTTGAGGAAGGGGGTGGTGCTAAAGAAGGAGCCCCTTGGGCTTATTTATAAAACTACACAGTATAAGCGCACCTAAATAGGTGCTTTTGGTTAACAGTTTTAGAAACAGTTTCCTATCGGCTGAATCAGTACCTTTTCATTTTTCCTTCTTTTCTTTATTTCCCCTGCTTTTTCCTTTAAGTTATATGTCAAGAATAGAAATTTCTGCTTCAAAACAGAAGGAATGCCAATGAGCTGGAAGCTCAGCCACCCACTCACTCTGGACACACTGTTAATACAGCAAAAATGAAGCAAAGATGGTCAGATTAACAGCAGATGGAAAAATTACATTTTCTTCTTTCTTTTCAAACTGGTATGATACCCTAGAAATCAGTTTTCCAGCACTGTGATTTCTAGATCTACCTGATTTTGAGGACAAAATTTCCGTTTTGCTTTAACATTCTTGCCTAGTTGTAACCTCTTTTTTTCTAAAGACCTTCAGGTCTTAATTATAAAGATAGTGGTCATACTTAAAGATATGTTTATTTATAGATCTCATCCTGTTAAAATCTTTTGGTAATAATTCTTCATATGGAAATATAAATATGTGATGCACTAAAATGGCGGGCCAGGATCTATCATCCCCATTGCCATAATAAGTTGGCATATTTCAAATGCGAGAGGAAAAATTAATTACTATAATCACAATTGAAGTTCTTTTTTTGTGACAGGTCTGACATGATAAAAACATACAATTTAGTGTTAATGTTAATTCCTTGGAGCGGTTTGTTTACAGGACTTGACATTGCTGAATCTTTTGTCACTTATATTAGTGCCTGCCCTACGAATGTGCCTTTCAAATAAGATTTCGCAGAAGTGCACATATATATTATATACCCATAGTGGCTTTTGTGCAGAATTGAGTTTCTGCAGGAGGAAAGCCTGACATTTTTGCATGTTTAATTTTCCATCAATGAAGTGATGCCATACAGAATGATATTTCATTTAGTTTCAAATTCACAAATGACATTGTCAAGAGAAAAGACAAATTACATTTTTTTTTAAGGAAACGAAGAGAACTCTTAACTGTGGGGTAGAGCATTTCTGAGAGCAGGAGGTGCTTGTCTCATGAGACTTGCCTTCTACCTTACATGCATCAGGTACTTGTGAGAAAAAAATCTTTGACATGGCAGATACTTATTTCTAGTTAGCCTTGTTAGACTGAAAAACTGTTGTAAAATATGCATACATCACGAAGTCTCCAGGAAGTGGTTATTAAATATTTTCTTATTGTTATCCTTGAGCAGGTAACCAGTTAATGAGTTTTTAAAGACTTAGGAAATTTTAAAACACATTTTCTTTTGGTTCAACATGGAATACACCAAACCCACCATGTAACTAATCCTAAATGAAAGAAAGGGCAGGAGAGGGGAAGAAGAGGGGCAGTAGGGTCTCCATCATGTATTTCAGTGTTTCTCCTCTGTTTTTCATGTGTTCAGGCAAACACATGCTTTAGGGTAATGCAAGACACTGATTTTTTTGCTACTCTTTCCTGAAATCTTTAAATTATTTCTTTAATAATTATTTGGTCTATTCAAGCCTTTTCTTTTTTTTTTATACCAACCTTTTCACTTGTCTGAAAAAGATTCTTCATGACATAATGACGTATCTAACTCTGTGCATCTCTAGCATCTGCTGCTTTTCTGTCTGCTCTGCTAATTGTCTTTACATGCAGTATATGGTCTAGCAACACTAAAATGACACAAACGTCGATAATCAGCATTGTGAACTAAGCAGCAATTTAATTATGCTCTGCTGAGGAAACCTAATTTCTTTGCCCATTTTCTTAGAAGTTTCATTTAAGGTTTAGGAACACATCAGTGCACCTATCAACAATATATATCCTGTGGTTTTAAAAGACAAGATCTCTTAAGCTGTCTAGGAACAGCTGGGAGCAGCTTGCTGCCATGTAACTTTAGCCTCTCCCTTCCTCTACCAGCATGGCCAATGTGGATCCTGGAGATATTAGGTGGGGGCCTATCCAACATCATCAGAGTTGGACAATTTCCCTATATGCTGATCAGGTGGCTCTCCTGAGCTGCTGTGAATGTGGAGAACTAGAGAACGAGAGCTCAAGGTCCACCCAGACAGCAGCCCACAACCCAAGGCTCATGAATCCCGATAAACCTTTAGGGGTGCTTAGCTATGTAAGCAATACATTTCTTCTGAGCCTAAGTATCCAAGGATGTGTATATTAGTCCAACAGCAAGACATTTTCACAAGTTGTCATCAAGATATTTTTCTGACTTGCACATATCTCACAGAAATTTAAACAGAGGCCAGTAGGATGCAAAAATGAACTGGCACATAGAAATATTCACCTAATATGAGGACTGAGTATAAATATGTCAGTAGCAAAAATAATACAGTGTGGTATGTGTGCATGTGTATGTTCATAAACACAGACAGGATTATACCTTTACAACTATGTGTACAGAAATATTTCAAGAGGTTTTTAATGACAGCACTATATACAACAGCTTCAATAAATGAAAATTTTGTTCATGTAAGTAGGCAGCTATCCTTCTGTCTGCCAACTTTTATAAACACTTACAAAAGAGATGTAAACAACCTTTCAATTATGACAAATCCAGATAACAGTAATTTAAGCTGGCTGCAAGATGTAGTCTCTTTACTTTTTTCCCTGGCTTTCTGAGGGTACTTTTGGTTTTGTGACAGATTAGCATCACAAATGAAAGTTCTTTAGACGCATTAGTGTTAATTAGTCTTCCTGAACAGTCCAAATGAGCTGCTGCATGATGAAATAAGGCCACAAAATACACAATCTGATGTATCAATAAAGAAAAAAAAAGGCTATACTTTTCTTTTATCTGGCACATGAACTGAACTGTATGTTATGATTATTTTTTATTTAAAAATTAAAAAAAAATTGAAAACGGTCTAAGATATATTTACTTGGCAGTATGTAATGGATAATTATGGAAAATGTGTACATTTAACCATCCATTTTTAATTTTATAAATGCATCTTTTTGTTAATGCTGATAGTGAAATACATTAATGTCTGTCAAAAGTACATCTACTTTAGCAAACTATCAATCCCTGTTCAACAGCTGATTTCAAGTGTGATGATTCAAGTGAGATATGGATCAAATGTTTTGAAGATCATCAAATGGGTACTGTCAGAGGCACTGTTTAATTACTGCCTCAATTATTTAATAAGTTAATTGAAAAAAATACTTAAAGCCAAGAGAAGTAAACAGCGGTTTTCAGAAAAAAAAACAACTGACCAGAGGCTTATGTCTGCTTGTACTGAAGGAACTAGTGTCTGCTCCAAGCAGCTTAGAAGCCCCTAGGAATGAAGAAAGCATTAAGGAAAGTCAGGTCAGCTGTGCCATGGCATTTTTCATCCTTTCTCTTTCCTGGAAGAAACTCTTCCCAGTCTACCTACAGTCTCAATAAAACTAAGTGTTTCAATGAGAAAGCTTGGAACAACTGAGCATGTTTTCTGGTTGTGCAAATACTGATTAACAGCTCTTATCTCAGTTTTCACGAAGTGCCTTATCTGCATTGGTAAATTAGCAAGTTAATATTCTGTAATGTGATCAAAACCCCATTGAATGCCCTAAGTCCAAGTGTTTACAGGTCATGTTAATAGTAAAATTGTAATTGTACAAAAAAACCTCTCAACTCTTCATTTTCAACTTATATTTCATTAAGTGGTGTCACCTTGTAGATGCATATATTTCCATGCAACGGGTTTAGTAGGGGATTCATGGCCCTAACTGGTCACTCAGGTATCTTATGCTGGGTAAGGCACTCCCAGGAAGTCCTCGCACCAGGTGGGGTCTTGAGCCATCTAGAAGAGGACTTCTGAAACCACCTTATCTCACAGGCACTTTTTAAAGCAGAGATTACTTTATGTGGTCCTGTATGCCCTTGTGAGATCATGCCATTAGTATCAATTTCCATTTATAGACCTTCTGAGAAAATCTGTACCATTGGATAACATAGCTCCCAGCTTCACCTGAAGGTCTTGGGCCCCAGCTGCCCACAAGGCACAACTGCTCATGTACATTCAGACTCTTCTTTGGAGGACTGAATCATCTGTTTCCTCCAAATCTCAACACAGGTGTGGTTTCAGAGATGGATCTCTCCAGGCATCATGCCCAAAGAGTGGCTTGAGGAGGACTGCACCAAGTTCAGCTGCCTCCATCCTGCTCAGTCCTGTGACGCAGCTCCAGCAAGGCCTGTGATCCCTCAAACACTCCCATGAGCCATCTTGCCATGCCCCAGGGTATGCAGCACATATCCTTGGATGAAGTTTAACAACCCCCCCACTGATATGCCACCCTGCTCATCTGATGGAAATTAAGAAAAAACACCTAGAAAAATGATCATACTACAGGTCCATCAAATCCCCACGTGGAGACACAGGGTACTCGTATGCTACTTATCCATCACTGCACTTAGTCTGCTCTAGAGATTTACCCCTATGCCGTGGGCTCAAGCCCCTCTGTTGCACTAGTGGGGGCAGCAGGGATCTCTCCTTGGATCAGATGCATTTAGCATTGTAGAAGTAGCCTGTAATTGCAGTAATTCCATGGGAAACTTTGATCTAACAAGCTTCTCACTAAATTGACTCTTGCCTTCCTGCAAAGCAAACTGGTTTTATACATGTGTTTCACAGCCAGTGCTTATGTCAACAAAACCCCACCTCTCTACACTGTATTTTGCCAGAAATCCTTCTTCTTTCTCTACCAGAAGGGCTTCCTTCTGATAGAGAGCTGACTTGGATGGGTGACTGGGATGAGTCAAGGAACCCATGCATCCCACTCCACCCCAAATGCAGGTTTTAGCACCTCCTGCAGGCAACATATTCTCAGATGCTCCTAATGATGATATGAAGCCTGTTACAGCTAGCTGTTCACTCTTGGCAGAGTCCTGGAAGCATGGGCACTAGTACAAAAGCAACTGCACTCCCTTCTTTCCACCCCCACATCCCAGAAGTGGGAGAGAGGAAACAGCACTAGAATGCCATGTCCCACATGTCCTTGCATCAGCAGTGACTAGCTGAGGCAGAGACTGATCCCTGATATAAAATAAAATATTAAAAAAAACCTCCATGACTCATGTATTCATGGCAAGGAGTAAGAACCTTTTAGAAATGACTTCACTTGTTTTCTGTGGTCTAAACCAAACCTGACAATGTGAATTTTTCCCTGCCTAGACCTGTGATTGGTGTCAAAGGAACTGAGATTTTTTTCTCCAGTTTGAAAATGGGACCTGAGAACGTGGTTATTTCCTGGGTCAAATCTCACCCATGTTAATCCTACAGTTGTAGGATGGTATTTGTACACCACCGATAGATGTATTGTACTGGTATAATAAAATACATACCCTTATAGACATGTGGAGTGGAACCCTTAATTGATTACTGGTTTTCTTCAAAACCTCATGAAGTTCCTCATTTAGATATGCCTGACAGCGGTGGAACAAGTTACTGGAACTTGTGACATTTCTTTCCCTAAGCTTTTCTTCAACTTTTTGATGAAATTAATTATTTTTAAATGCTAGGCTGACTGAGAAGGTCCTCCTTAGTGTGGCTTCTGGAATATCTATGAAGTTTAAAGTAAGGTTGGTGCATATTCCCCAATAAAAGGATAAAATAAATCAACATGTGATTATTTCTGCAAGATCTAAGCAGTTCCTACACTCTTCTGTTTATTCCCACTCCATGCCCCACTTCTTCCCCATGCAAGCATTTCCAATGCAACTGTTTCTTGAGCCAAGATGCAAACTGAATCACTGGAGCAATCCCATTAGAGAAACTCAGGCTTTTCTGGGTGGGAGAGTAGAATTGTTTTTATTCCAGACCATTTAAGCAGTCCTGTTTACAGGCTGGCCATACAAACAATTGCATTCCTGCAAGCAAGGGCAAAGGGTGACAATAAGTAGCTAGGAAGGGCAGCATGGAAATAGGAACTTCTTGAGCTGTTTTTGCTTCCACCAGAGCCAGCCAGCTAAGCACCCATCATTTCACTTGTTTTGTGCCAATAAGGAGAGTAGTAGGTAGGATCCAAAAAAAATGCTTGCATCCCTTAACAACCAACACTACAAGCTCCCATTCTTACATCCATATGTATTTATCCATAATCCATATACATACCTAGGCATAATAATCGACCTGGGCATCTGGAAACAGAGCACCTTGTTAAGTTGTTGATCACTTGACTAACACAACTTTTGCCTTCACTTACATTGTTCCCTTCACAACGTTACTCTGAATATGTGGGGTTCCTTCACCTGTGCCTTTGTTATCTACTCTTATATTGGTCCAAATCCAACATCGATTTCATTCACTTCAAGCAGACTGTCAGGTTTTGAGCTCAAATTCTTTACATATGGCTTAACAGGTATTTTCTCTCACTTCCTGGACAATGACTCTGCCAAATGCAGAGTCAGTAAAAGACTAATAAAAAGATGGGCTCAGCTTTGGACCATTTCTGAACACATACAGTGGATGCTGGGGTCAACCTGGACTTTGCTTCTGTACTGATGGAACTACTTCAGATTTATTTGAGACCAATAACATTAAGTTGATGCAAAGCTCTGGCATAAAACCGTTTGCTAAAATGCTACTAGCAGTATAATTTATTTTCCTGTGTGAATGAAATTCCTGGACAATAAGGATTTTACAGCAACATAATTGCATTCATACACTACTGCTGCTTTGTTTATCTTATATTAATTTTAAGCCAAGAGTGATAAAATGGAATTCAGTATTCACAAGTTTCACACCCATTAAACTGCTTTTTTTTCTCACTTTTTTCTTTCCTCTTGCATTTTTGCCCAATTTGCTTTATTGTTGGGTAACTGTCTGGACTAAGTATGTATTTAGCAATTTTTTTTGTCCCTTTGACTTGATATGATTCTCCTTCTTGATCTGAATGAAGGACTGACAAAAGAGAGTCAAGTAAATATGTTCTACTTATCTAACAAATGTTTTTTATGGGAAACTGTTCTGCTTTACTTGCTAAACCTGTTTACACTTTTTGATTGCCCCAGTAATAATGTGTTTGGTATTGAGAACAGAAGGTAGTTTTTCCCCCAGAGTGTTCAGAGACATCTTCTGCAGCCAGAATCCCCGCTCCCATCACCTGCATCAGGTGCAGGTTAACCCTGGTGGGACTCAGGTGATACTCCCTTCCCTTTTCTTGGCTGTGGCTGCTCCCTCTGCTGCCAGACTGCCACCAAGCATCATGTCTGTTTGGCAGCTGCCACTGTAACCTCCGGAAGCTCCCTGGCTCATTCCAGCTGGGCACCAAGGCACTGTCCCCGCCAGTGTGTTCGCAGTGCTTGAGCTGGTGTGTGGTTATGCTGCTGGATACAGAGGTTGTTTGGGTCCTTTGCTAGTTAAGGTGTCTTTGCTTTCGCTCAGGATGGGGCTGTAGCCAATACAGTCCAAAGTGGTCCTACTGGTTGCTCTGCATCTAGAGAACTTCACTAGAGAACTTTCTGAGGACAAAACACACAGTGATATCAATGCTCTTTGGCTTTATCTGTTGACAAGTTCTCTACCCATTTCTTTCCCTACTCTTTGATTTGACATGCAATCATCAGTAAACTTCCTAGGAAGTCTCTTTGGAGGCAGAAGATTTCTGCAGCACAGGTGCAGGAAAGAGGCTGTTGTCCTTCTTAAGCCCACTAGACCACTCCAGTGTCTGAGGGTACTGTACCAGGTACAACAGTACAGGAAACTGTTGTAAAGCCTGTGTCTTACCAAAGCCTCTCTCTTTTCTGGTTCTTCATTCCATCTATCACCTTCCTCAGTGGGCTTCAGACAGAGTCAAAGAATCCCAGAATGGCTGAGGTTGGGAGGGACCTCTGGGGGTCATCTGTCCAATTCTCCTGCTGAAGCAGGGATACCCAGAGCTGCTCACCTGAGACCATGTCCAGATAGGTTTTGAATATCTCGAAGGCTGGAGACACCACAACCTTTGGGAATCTTGCCAGTACTTGGTCACCCTCACATTGAAAAAGTGTTTCCTGATGTTCAGAGGGAACCTCCCAAGTGTCAGCTTGTGCACATTGCCTCTGGTCCTGTCATGAGGCACCACTGAGAAGGACCTGGCTTCCACCCTTCCTTCAAGTCTTTATATAGATTGATGAGCTCCCCCTGAGCCTTCCCTTCTCCAGGCTGAACAGTCCCAGCTCTCTTAGCCTCTCCTCATAGGAGAGATACTCCAGTTCCTTCATCATCTTTGGAGCCCGTTCCTAAGGTCTCTCCAGTATGTCCACAGCTGTACTGCACTGAGACCTCTGGCCTTCTCTTCCAAATTATTTGCAAGGTTTAGAAGTCCTCTCTGCTATTTGTCAGAAGTCTTTGACCATATTAAAACTGTCTACTTCTTTTTAATTTTTGAAAAATGTTAAGGTTCATTTAAAAAAAAGTACTAGTATCCAGCACTTCATTTTATTTATTAATATTATTTTTTTAAATTCCCGTGTCCCTCCATGTTCTCAGCATCACCTTTTCCATTACAATTCTAATTTCCAACTGAGTGATTTGATCTTTGCTTTAAGACAATTTTTCATCTGTTGCTTATTTGGCTTTTTTTCTTCTTGACCAGGTTTCACAGCTTCAGATTCTGTGTTGGCAGTTTCTTGGACAGTTTTCCTTTCCTGTTGACCAGATATAATCTCTGCCAGTATGGATGCTAAGTCTTCTATTGCTGGCCAAGCGAGAATCAATCACGCTGGATCTTACTAATATAAATCTACACTTAATAGAAATGTAATTCTCTTGGGAATTAATATCTACCCTAACATAAATTTTGTCACATTTTATGAATAATTAGGAATATTAATTAATTATTCTATCCTACTTCCAGGCATGTTTGCAAATAGATGGCTATCAGGATAATTAAAACAGCAAGACAAGAGTAGGAAAATGGCTTCAGACTAGCAGCTATATAAATATATATATTTAGGAACACTTTCTGCCTGTGTTTCTCGGGACAGGTCGTTGTTCAGCTTCATACGCATGTGGACCTACTTTCCAGCTATTCTTGTTTCACATCTATATTGCAGAATCACTGTAGAGCCACAGGCATGTTGAACCCCATTGTCCTCTAGACCATTCAAGCTTAGCACAAATGCACGATCTAGCAACGAGAGCTTTCACTCAGCCAATTCTGCGTGCCCAGAAGTTCAGCTCAGCTTTTTCATCCTGAACAATGGGGAAGCAAGGGGGATAGCCTAATATTTTATCTTCTGTTTTGCCTACGTAGTCTTTGTCCACCAGCGTTTTGCAGCATTAAAGGCAAACCTCTTTCATGCAATAGCTTTCTAAAAGCCTTCCTCCTCTAGACAAGGCAATGATGAGTTAGAGTCACTGTTTGCTGTTATCTTGATCTGCTTTTCAGATGAATACGCCTTTTCTATCACCTATATAACTTGTTCTGCTCTTTCTGTGTCTTCCCACACCATGGCACAATTTCTGGGTTGAATACAAGACAAAATTCTGAAACTTTATTCTGCTGCTGCCTTATCTCCCAAGGATCCCCCCTGTCTCCCAAGGAATCCCCTCATCCCTTTGAGATTTGCTTGTACTTTTTTCACCGCTCCCAGTCAAACAAGTTATTGAAATGTTTTTGTTTGTTTTTTGCTGTTTCCCTCCCTCGCCTTCAGTCGATGTTTGTAAAGCATTTAACACTACACCAGGCGGGTTAATTTACTGCACTGGTAAAACAGGCTATTTGGAGTGTCTTGCAACACTGACATGTTTTCAGCTTGAAAATCAGATGTCTCCATCCCAAAGGAAAGAATTCTTGCCAAAGCTTTGTTTATATCGATGCCAGGTGCAATCTGGCCCAACAGTGGTAATGACATATGAACACTAAACAGTTTGTGAAAAACATGCTTCAAAATGAAATCTGAATCCTGTCTATAAAGACCCAGGTAAGAGTCTTAGTAGGAATTTGCCTGCTATAGGAAAGTATTTCTTTGTAGAAACATTAATTTGGCTTCTGGGCTCCCTTTAGTGTTATTAGTGGCTTCTGAGTTCAATTTTTTTCATTACAGTTTGATTTTCTTTTGCTTCTGGTAGAGTTTTCAAAGTCCCAGGTTTATTGTGTAGAAATATTTTAACAAAAATTACTGTAATTACTGTATTTGATATTTTATTTTGTACATAGCTCTTGCATGTATGGTTAACAAAATTAACCTTTTCTTTTTTTTGCCTCACAGAGAGCAACTCTGATTTGGTGAAAATTAGAAATACCACAGTGCAAAGCACACTGCAGCACTGCTTGAAAAGGAATTGCCAGAATTGAATTGCATCCTCTTCTATTTAAACAAGTTCAAAATAGGCTTTCATACCTAGAAGAGATTTTTTTTGGTTACTGTAAAGTTAAACCTATGTAAAAAAACCCCTATGTAAACCTCACCTTTAGATTAAGTAACTCCCTGCCCATAATGTGAAAGTATCAGAAACCTTTTCAGGCTGCAACTTGCATATGTTTGTCTGAGGTCTGTGATGGTCACATTCCCTTGCAAACTTAGTCAGATAAAACTGTAGAAAACAGCAGTGGGTTCACACACTGAGAGGTCAAAATGTGCCCAGATTTTGTTTGCAAATCTGTATTAAATTGACACTCCCACTAAATCAGTAGCCATTTAAATGAAGATTTAGCCCTAAAAAAATCAGTGACATTTATGTAGTGATCAGATTCTTCTCTCTTCAGAGGGTCAATATGTTAAAACCAAATGCTCATTGCTGCTATTGAGTACGTGTGCTGCAGTAAGGAAGGTGCCCAGTGTGACCTACATATCATATAGGCATAGAGCAAATCACTTGCTCAATGAGTAAACCGAACGAAAGCTGGAGAACAACAGCAATATGAGACTATTTGACAAAAAGCTGTTCATGTAGGAACCCATTACCTCACCACATACCTAAGTGTGAGCCAGTGGCTTTGGGTTTTGCCTTGAGAAGAACTTTGAGGGAAATTTTCAGGATGCCTTTCCCATGTGTTTGAAGTAAAATCAGGAGATCAGTATGCCTTTAAAATGAGAGAAAAACTGCTTAATGCTTTAACTCAAACTTCACAAATCATGATTCTTGAATCAGTGCCTCAGCAGAAAAGGAAAGATTCAGATTTGCAGATGGCAAGTTGTTTGCTGCAATCTGAAAGGGTCTATATTATAATGGCAAAAAACATGACTATATACACTTTCTTCCTCTGTCCATCTGCCACTGTTATAGTCTAGTGTGGGGTTGATTTTATTTAAATTTGGACTGTTTGCAGGCTGATTTCTCATTTCTGCAATCATTAGGTTTGTCACAAAAAGAGTAAATAGATTTAAAAAAACCCCAACAACTGCTGCCTTCATGCTATGTGACTTAAACAGTGAATAGACTGTTGCAATAGACTTCTGCTGAAGAAATCTGCTGCTGGTCTGCATGGTATCTCATTCACTGACTGTGTATATATACATGGAGTATATATGTGTATACATGGACAGAATATTTGGGAATCATCTCAACGCTTGCAAGTATTTTCTGAAACAGAAGATGCAGAATAATGGTAATGACCACACAGACCAAGAAAAACAGAAGAGAAATACATTAATAATAGAAAATGAGTAATGCAAATGGATACTTAATTTATTAATATTTAAAGGTCATAGGAAGAGTCATCTTGTTTTACTCACTTATTATTCTCCTTCATCCAGGGAAATTATACAGTAGTTTACCCTGCAAGCTAGCTTCCCCCACACTTATTTTGTAAGAAAAAATGTCAGTGGAGAGAGGTCTGTATTTCTCAAGACACAGAGACATTGTCTAAAATAAGCCTTTGTGCCTTCTGCCATCAAACTCTCCTTGTTGTAGGGACCACTTGGTGGACCCACCTCCTGGAGCAGTGGTCCTTATGGACAAATCCCCCAGCCCAGGCTGGTCCCCTGTGCTTTCTTCATGCCCTTGGCTCCCAGCGGCACTGGTGCACCAAGGAGTTGTCCCCACTGCTCTACAGAGACACCCCCCAGCACAACCTGCTCCCCAGAAGGCAAGATGGAGTCTACGGGGAACAGAAACAACTGGCTAAAGCTGCCAGCTCTGCCAGGTTGATGGCATAGGAATTACAGCAAATAATGGAAATTGGCTCCTTAACATATTATGTCTTTTAAATGGTCTGTAATGTTAAAGGGTGCATATAGCTGTTTTAGGGCTTGTAGGTCATTAGCTCTGAAAAAGTAATATCTGAAGACAGACTTTTAAAGGGTTCACTTTAAATAGTTTATTCTGTGAAAATGCAAAAATATCAAACTAAAATTATTGCAGAACACTGATTCCCCTCTCTTTTGCAGTGCAGAAGGGGTATCAGCGTGCAAGCTGGAAACTCAAACCCATTGGGACAGTAAATATTTTGGACCTGTGTTTTTGGAAGATGGAAGAAAACAAAGCAGCTGCCAATAAGGTTTCATCCTGCTCTGAGTCCCATGGCAACTCCACCAGTGAAGAGGGAAGATGAGTTTGGCCCATTGCTTGGCAGTACCTTGCAAGGTATCCATCTAGATATGAGTCATCTGCTTTGTCTAAATACTGTTGAAGTTTAGTCACCTTTTGGTGACTTTTTTTTTAATTTTTTTTTCCTTTTAGATTTAAAAGGAACTTTGACTTTGTTATAGTTTGCATTCAATATTTGTCCTCCATCAAGACAGTATTGATATAATTTGGCATGCATGTTGTTGTAAGTCAGTGAAAACAGCAGTAAAGAGCTCTGAAGAACATTATTTGCTGTGGATCTGAAAATTTATAAATTTAGAAAATTAATAGGCGGGACACATTTTGTTGCACGGTTCTGAAATTAGGATCTTTGTCTAAAGCTGATGTAAAAAATAAATGTGTTTTAAGCTATGTAAGGCTTAAACTATCCAGCATCTTTGTCACTTATTCCATGTCAAGTGGGTACAGACTGCAGTGATTCTGATAAGGAGGCTTTTCACATCCATTTCTACAAAGTAGTAACCGGACGCAGAGGGGGGTGAAGAACAAGGGTCATATTTATAATCTGGAATGCTGCAAAATGTATCTCTTCGAGTTTTCAGCTAAACTGAGATATTTATCTTAACAAGATCTAATTAGACCTCATTTCCATAGCATATCAATTATTTTCCTCATTAGAGTAGCTAATGCCATGTTCGGATATCATGGCAATCAAGCTTGTGATTTCTGGAAAAACTGGTTAGAAAGCTTAGTATTAAGTGTGTTTCCAACTGTGAAATTTATCCTTCTGAGCAATGCCTCCCAGTTTACTCACTTTGTTCCAGGATTCTCTGCAGCATATGGCCACTGGAATCCATTAAATAACACAAAGTAAGACAAAGTCAGCGATGAGTCAAAAATAGCTGCACTAGTGAATCACCTTTCAAAATTCTGTCTCTAACAAGAAAAATAATGAAGAATAAGACATGCAATTAGAAGAAATTAAGGTCAATTTTCAAGCCGGGTTGCATACATGGTGGTTTCAAAATCCATGTTAGGCATCTCAAATAAAAGCAGTCTGATTGAACACCTGCAGCTCTTGGCAATGCACTTGTTGTACACAGAGGCTTTACCTCTCCATTTTATTTCCCCCATTACTTAAAACTCCTAAAACTCCAGGTCCTAATCACTAGGTTTGACATGTTCCTTTTTTCTCCTAAGGAAGATACGCAGTGCTTCCAGTGCATGGCCATATGTGTGCCATACACTTGTTGGACAAGTCCCATTTGCTCAGCATGAGAGTGAAGGCACTTATTTTTATTTCAGGAGCTTTCGCAATGTATCTGGCCAAATCTGTTGTCACAATATACTTGAATTCCTTGCATCCAGCCTGAGTCATCTTAAAAGTTAGGTGTCTGCTCTAAGGATTTTACTAGAGCTTTTTTACAGTCAATAGTGAGAGGTCAGTATATCTGGAAGGAGATTTATCTTCTAGAGCAGCTGCCTAAGACATAGATATTATACATTATTTGGAGGCACCCAGCTCCCTTGGCTGAAGCACTTTCTTCCTAAAGAGCTGAGGCAAGCTGAGTTTCACCTCAGTGTTTTCAGGGCTGGTGTCTCCTATTCCAGATGAGACACACAACATTTAGCTGATATGAGAGGTCTAACTAGAGACCTCTGCTGCTATAAGAATATTGCACTAACAGTGGATCTGAGCTCAACGTGTGGTTATATCGACACGCTGCATGGCTGAGGGCAAGGACATGCTTCCATTCACAGCTATACCTTAACCAAACACTAGTCAACCACATTTGTTTCCCCTCATTTAAAAATACATCTAGTGCTCTGAATGGGTGCATCTTGAATGAGACAGGAAACACGCAAGTTTCTGAATAAAAGGAATTCTTCACTTGATGCATTTTCATAGAATCACATGGTTTTGAAACTTTGTAGTTATTATTATTATTTCATTACTTTTGTATCCAACTCCCTTCGTTCACAAACAAATATGGCTTCATCTGGCCATCCAAATAATATATTCAAACAAAATATCCCAGGAAATAAACAACTGTGCTCTTCTGACCTGCATTATGAACAATAAAAAGTCACCTAAGAGTCCACAGGCTGTACATACTGTGTCTGTCCCCTTATACCTATGCATTTAATGGGCATGCCTATGAATTTAATGGGCATATTCAGGTATCATGCAGATCGGAATCCAGCCACAAAACTCCTAATTGATTTGAAATTATATGGATGGTAACGGTGCCAGAAGACAATTTAGTGTGCTCTTTCGTACTGAGCTGAAGTTGTTTGGTTTTCTTAAAAGAAATAAAACTGATAATTGTCACTACAGTAAGTAAATATGTCTGAATACATGCAGAAAGCAGATCTATTGGGTAAGAAGGTTACAGAATCTCATTTTGTGGTCCATCTGCTCCCTCTTTGCTTACCAAGCCAACAGACACTAATCTGGGATGAAGAAACTGACAGGACATGGGGGAGGAGTAGATGGTCATGATTCCAGCTTGTTTCAGCTTTTTGATATATGTGCTCATGCCATTGTGATATAATAGAAGGAAAATAATGTAGTGAAGTGAGGAGGACAATTCAAACAATTATGAATTGCAGCAGCATTTTACTGTTCTAGACTTTCTCACAATTTCAGTGCAATTTACATATTTTACCACTGAGATATGAGCACTCAAAATTAATGTTCAAGGGGAAAAAGATGCATTCCTGAAAAAGATTGTTAAGCAGATCATAAGATGAAATAAACAGTAAAATAATCAGATTGAGCTAAAAAAAGTGTCCAGGGTACTCCTGTTGGATTTTTTTCCTAATTGGTATCTACGCCGATGGTCCTGGAGAAAAGGTGAACATCACTGTACAGAAAATTTCTAGCAACCCTAACATTAAAAAATCCAAATAAAAGCAGTGCAAAAGGATGAGAATTAAATAAAAAAGAGATAAGGATAAAAACAAAATTCAAAGCCACAGACCATCAGTGAGAAAGACAAAGCTGAAGTGGCAGTGTGGCAAATGAGGGATGGCAAACGAGAAAGAGATGTGCTACGTGACGGTGCAGTAATAAAAACCCCAGCTAATAGAGCTATATTGTGTCACCTCCACCTCTGCACAGCTCAGCAACAACAGCACTGACAGACTTTATTTCCAATTCTGATCACTTTGTCATCAGAAAAATGATAATAAATAATAAATAAATTCCTAAGGAGCAAAGTAAAAAAGAGATTAAAAGAGATAAATACATATTTTTTGGTTTAACTACAATCAAGATGCAAGGCATGTACAAATAATTTTAGCATGTGAACACTTCACTAAAAGTGATAAGTTCTTGAACATAGTAAAAGAAAAGCATCACTAGCATTTTGGTTGAGTACCGTGAAGAAGTTATAAAAATTAAAGCTGTTTTCAGTGCAGAAGTGTGCCTAATGATTAAAGCACCTAATCCAAAATTTAAAAACAATTTCAACCACAGGATGTGAGGCGCTGACACAGCATAAGTCCCTCTACCAGATGAAGGCTGTTCATAGTTTCTAGAAGGGTAACTTTGGCCCACACAGTGGCTGTGGATGTGCATAAAAATGACTGGACTTCCCTCAACTAACCATGAATTTATCATGGATTCCTTCTTACCCCCTTCCCATTCCCAGTCCTCCAAAGCCACCTGGTTGTCCCCTGGATGTGGTTACCCTCCCTTATGTGCAGAGCCATGATGATTCATGAAGAAGTTGGCTTAACTTTGATGCCTTTTTGCCCACTACAAAACAACTGAACTGACTGAATCGCTCCCCAGACCACACCAAACAGTAGCACAGTGCTGCTGATCACCAGTGTTGGGGCTGAGCTGGTGGCCCCAACCAAACACCATGATTTGGTCATGGCACTGAATGCACTGGTGTTGTCAAGGCAGTGGCCACGCAGGGGCAACCAAGGAGAGCTCTGGACATCACCATGCATATGCCATGCGGATACTTTAGGACACTGGAGGAGTAGACAGTCAAGAAAAAGCTCTGAGCTAAACCTATGACATGGTCAATGGCAATGACAGAAATTCAAGGTCAGCTGTACAAGAAACTTGCCTGCATCCAAAGAAGGACACAGAAACAACTGTAAATGCAACAGGAGATTCCCTGGAGAAGCCATTGCTCCTTTTGCTAAAGACAACTCAGCTCTTTCCAAAATAAGTTAATAACCATAGATGGAGAAGAGATGACTGGAGGGAACCTCTTTGAAGCACTGGTTTCCAAAGATGACCATAAAGTGGCTTGACTTCCATGTCTCTCAGTGTGCAAGCAATGTTTGGAGGTTCTTTGTTTCATACTTTTTTCTGGGCATGCTGAGAAGTACTGGGCAAAAGGGTGACTTTTTGAGCTCCATTCTGCCTCACACACATATACACACCTACATAGCTGCCTCAGTCTTGCATATCTCAAACAGCCCAGGCCCTGACACAGGGTCTAAGCTTTCCATGGCCTCAGGCCTTTCTCCATGTGAGCTTGAGCTCTCTAGGATTAATGGCCATGAATCACAAGGTATTGATTTTGTGAGAGTCAGGAATTTCATACAGCGAAGACCATACATAATTACAGATCTTCCTCTGAACTTCATCAAATGTATCGGAATTTTATAAAAATCAAACTTGGACTTGAGATAACAAAAAGGATTCCCAGCACAGCAAGCTTTTCCAGACAAACCTGCCCAGAACTTTTCTCTTATGGTTTAATGTACTGCAGGCACAGTATGCAATCACGAAATAAGGGTATGCTTGGCATGAGCAAAGATGTGCATTCATCAGCCTAGAATAGCATGGATCCAAGTCACATCCTCCAGTCTGTGTGGTGCCTTCAAATGGTCAGAGTGATCACCAAAAAGGCAATCTAAGCTCCTTCTCCTCACTCTCTTGTATTTTGGAAGCTGGTCTTGATGCATTCATCTTTCACTGAATCTGTCAAAAATTCTCTGTTCCCAGGAGTAAGAAAAAAATAACTTTCCTCTTCTACCTACTCTGGATCAGGGATCCTTGGAACAAAAGGCATTCTCTTTGTGTTTAATAGTCCTTGACTGGATTACTTAATGAATATACTCTGTTTCTTTTTGACTGATGTTAATTTCTACACTATCAAGAGGGAAAAGAGCCTAACTATACATTGTCTGAAACAGAGCTGCTTTTCAATTTGCTTGGAACGTGCCACTTGATAATTTTTCTTGTTTGAAGCATATTGGCATCTGCAGCCAAAGGCAGACAACTCAAGGACACAGCTGGTCCTACAGGCTCTAGAGAAACCCTGGGAACAAAACCAGGGCTGCAGAGTTGAGAGAAGACTCCACAGAGTGAACATGCAAAATCAGACTTGGCAGAGAAAGCCACCATGAGTATGGAACACAGCCAGGCTTCAGTGGGTGCCTCAGTGGAAAACATAAGGGCCTTTGTCCAGAACATGATTAGCAGAGGTCAGCTAATGAATAATACAGTAACAACGCTTTCTCCTCCTCTAAATCCATGTCCAGCCTTGACATCCCACCTCTTGATACAGCTGGAAAGCCCAATGCAAGCAAAGACTGCTTTGACAACCCATGTGTCCATCACCTGTGGGAAAAGAGGGTCAAGAACTTTGCTAGCTTTCACTTTGCAGCCCCGAACACTTGGTAGTGTAGCAGAGAAGGCTACGCAATCACCAACTTTCAGGTGGCTGTGGCAGTGGTTTTGTTTCCTGTTTGCAAGGGGATTCATCAGCTATAAAAATGGTCCTTCTCATCCAGCAGCTCTTCCTCTGCTGCTGAGCCTTCACTCTTCTGCTGCTGGACCTCTTGTCCTTTCCCCCTCTTGCAGGACAGACACTGGAGTGCTCTGTGTAAGCCCAGATCCACCGGCACTCTGGCTTTCCCTGTGCAAGGTCTGGATGGCACGGGAGATGGTACATGAAGCTGGAGACTCTCAGCACAGCTCTGATAACCCCTATGGGGTCTTTGCTGTCCCCTGTCACATGCTTCTGTGTTGTGTGAGCTGCTGAAAAGCAAAGGGCATCATGGAAATGGCATAGAGTTTCTGTGGCAGGTCATCTGATGTGGTGTCCAGTGCCCCGCACTGCAGGAGGTGGGAAAGCCAAATGCGACAGGGCAGGGAATGCCGTGCACCAGACCCATGTCCCACATGGGCAAAACCAGTGTTCCACATGCCCTCACCTGCTCAGCGGAGGTACCTGATTCTGAGCCACATCCACTGACTAAGCAATGCATCAGATCATGCAGCACCAGCCTGGAACTGACTGGCTGGGAAAAGAGTGGTGAGACCTGACAGGTGGCACACAGATGGAAAAAAACTAAATCTCTGTCATCTGCTTCTATTTGATTCACTGCAAATTCCTTTCTGGGGAAGGAAAAAAAAAATCGTGTCTTGTTGTAGAATGAAGATCTGGGTTTGGAAGATCATGAAATACTTCAGTTCCTATAGGGACTTAAAGACCAAGCAAAATCAAAAGCTCTGGAGAAATCAATATTCTACCTCTCTGCACATCCATTTTAGGATCCCACCTTTTGGTACAGCCAAGCAGTAGGTGAAACCACAACTTGTGACTCTTCTTCTACCTTCACTCAGCCACTTACTAACGCATAACTTGGTTCAAATACAGGTATCTGTCCTGAAAACAGTATCCATGACTTCTAAAATCCAGGCAAGTCAAACAATTGTAAGGATTTACTGCTCGTGGTAAACTACCAGTTGCAGTAACTTCTTAAGAAGGAAGCAATGCCAGGCAAAAATAACATGGGTAGGTAGGTTCAAGGAGCTAACTAATCCATCCTAACTGGGCAGACCTAGAAGGAACTGCTGCCAACCATACACATAATAGAAACTACTTGTTGTTGTAAAATGCACCCTGAATACAATTATAAACAGAATTGACGTGAAAATACGGATGTTCAGATGAATGAATTAAAATCAACAACAATTTTGATTGGTTCATAAAAAATGTAATTGATTTTTTTTCTGCAGATAGATCAGTATACACAGTTTTAAAGGAGAACCCAAATATACTATATTTATCAACAGCCAAATTTAAGAGATTTAAATGGAGCTTTACATAGGTGTTGGTTAGGAACCCAGCCCCCTTGATTCCAGACCACGCAGGGGCTAGTACTGTCCTCTGCCTGTCACTGGACTCCCACCCTTCCCACCAAAATAAAATTTGCTTACTAATGGCTCTTTGTCCAAAAGGCGTAAATGGGCTCTTGTTTGAGCTCGTCACAGATTCAGCTATATTCTTTTATCCTCAGTAATCTGCAGATTTTTTTTCCCTGCAGATAGTTTCTGTGTTCTACTCACTGCTATTTGCTAGAGAAAGACTCTTGGGCTTTTTGCCCTTTGTATTTCCTCTCTTCTTTCATGTGGAGAAGACTGCCAACGTGGGATTTGCAAACTGCTGCCAATATGGGATTTGTGCTGCTGCGGCTGCCAATCTTTAATTTAGCATATGTATAAAGCTAATTTTTGGACACGATGCTAGTGCCTGGCATCTCTGCAGGAGTCAGCCAGGTTGTAATGTTTGTATTGTACTGTGCTATAAAAAACAATAAAAAGAAAATATAAAGGAAAAAGCCTTTTATCTCTAGCTTTATAGCTACAAATATGGTCTAAATACTTGTATTCTCCCTCTGCATCTAAAATTCGCTTTCTCCTTTCTGTGTCGTAGCCCTTTCTTTTAGATTTGCAGTTTGTGTTGCCTGTAGTAGGAGCCAATGATAGGCTTCTGCTCCCTACTGAGCATATCTTCATATTAAAATGTATAAATTCAACTCTTTAGATGGAGAAAAAGGACTAGTTTCCCTTTAATTATATTTAAACCACACAGTCACATGCGCAAAGTAATACTTTGTCCTTTTAAAAAATATTTTAATACAGAGAGTCAGAGTAAAAAATATAATCATTCAGGAAACATCATTCTTATAGAAAACATAAGCTTGACTACCCTTCTTTGGCAAGGACATCTACAGTTTGGGAGGATGTTCCTGCAGTGAATTCTCTAAAATATGGCGCTGCCATTCTGGCCGCTGCGTGGGAGCGGGTGTGAGCCAAACTCCAGCTCCTGCAGCCCTCATTTGGAGGACCCCATGCAGCCCCAGGGAGCTCCTTGGCCATGCCTGGGAGCAGGCACAGGGGAAAGCTGCTGGGGAGGCCAGTGGTACTTGGTGGGTAGAGGGAAGCAGCTTTATGCTGCCCCGTGATGGTGGCTATAGCAGGACAAAGGCTATAACTGGATGATACATTTCCCAGTGGTCCCAGATGGATTTATAGATGGATTTATAGGAAGAGAAGGATTCCTAGGAAGAGACAGTTCACAGTTCTTCCTTGCAGAGGGAATTTTCTAAACCTTTACCCAAATCAGCCCTTGTACTCGAAGGGTGGATGTTCACTAGAAGAAGCGCAGCATAAAGTAAATTCCAGAGAATGGGCTGTGTTTTGGAAGAGTATGGCAGACCACGACAGTGGCAAACTGAGCTAGTGATTTAAAGGAGGACCCATGACTGCATCCAGTTGCAGCATCCTTCCCCAAATGCAGGGGAAAAAAATCATCAAGCAAACACAGAGAAATATGAGGGTTTTGTACATTTGCTTTTTACAAATATTTAGTATACCCACAGGCTGCAGAATCTATTTTGATTTTTTTTCTTATCAACAGAGATTTTTGCTATTTCTTCTTCCATAACAGATATCAGACGAAGGAAAAGGATACTGCACCATTCTGACATAATTTTTTCATTTTAATTATTGTGATTTAAATTACCCCATCTACAGAAGACCACAATATAGCATTCACTACCCAGTAATAGAAGGTAGTTTTTCCACATGGCTAGACTGGTATTTTCTAAGAAGGAGATCTGCTAGCTTGCCTACTTTCACAGCGGCAGTGCCATGTGCAGTAATGAGACAGGATTATTGTTGCAACTGCTCTTGAAGGCCTCTCTCCCCAGGCAGCCAAAGAATGACTGAGTCACGCAGGTGATGCATTTGCTGTAATGAGACAGACAAACCCCCAAAACTCACATCCAGAACAATCCCCAATGTATCCATGCCTCTGGCTGAGGGTATGGGGAGGTGAGAACAAAA